>NC_057805.1:327352347-327652347 GCF_018294505.1 Triticum aestivum
GGCGGCGCACATGTCCGGCCGACGGCGGACGCGTCCGGAGGCGCGGAGGGAAATTTCTAGGGTTTCGTCTGCGTGCGTATTTCGGGGGAGATGCATATTTATAGGTAGAGGGAGCTAGGAGAGTCCAAATGAGGTGCGGTTTTCGCCCACACGATCGTGATCGAACGACCTACAGCATGGAGGAGAGTTTGGTGGGTTTTGGGCTGTTTAGAGAGGGGGGTTTTGCTGCACACACAAATGGACTTTGCAGATGCCCGGTTAACCGTTGGAGTACCAAACGACCTCCAAATGGAACGAAACTTGACCGGTAGTCTCCCGGTGGTATGTTAAGGCCACTTGACAAGCCTCGGTCCATTCCGAGAATTTTTGACACCCGCACACAAAAGAAAACAAGAGGGGTGCACCGGGAGAGATAGGAGCGCCGGATTGCAAAACGGACAACGGGGAAAATGCTCGGATGCATGAGACGAACACGTATGCAAATGCAATGCACATGATGACATGATATGAAATGCATGACATGAAAAAAAATGCAAAATGAAAAACAAAACCCGACCACGGAGGGAATGTCATAACACATAGCCGAAAATGGCAAGAGTCGGAGTTACAAATATGGAAAGTTACATCCGGGGTGTTACACCTGTGTTGAGGATGTAGACCTTAGAGTCACCCGCCAGGAGGGGCCGGGTTACTCTTGGGATGGTCATTGCCAGAAGCCCGGAGCCAAGTTTCAAGACGATGGGCCAGAGATGGGCTGAGACCCGGATATAGCTTAGGGCCTGTAGTTACAATCATTATTATGGTAGACTTGTAGTATAAGGCAAGTATGGTTTAGAGTCCGAGCCGGACGTTCTTATGAGCCGGCCGGGACTCTAAGAGCTGCTGGGCGTCAGCCTCCCTATATAAAGGGACGACCCGGCAGCGGTTCGAGGGCGACAACAACCTCATCGAGAGCCGGGCATAGCTGTTTAGCTCCCTGGCGATCGTAACCCTAATCAATATCACCTCAAACTGGACGTAGGCTTTTACCTTCACCGTAAGGGGCCGAACCAGTATAAACCCTCGAGTTCCTTGTCCCGCATAACCCCTTCAAGCTTCCTAGTTGCGATGGCTCCACGACTAAGTCCTAGCTTGAGGACATCTGCCGTGACAATTCCACGACAGTTGGCGCCCACCGTGGGGCCAGCGCACGGTGGATTTGAGTTCTTGAAGGGCAGCTTCGAAGGGCTCAAGGGATATGCTGTGGGCCGGATGACCAAGAGTCGTCGCGGCAAGCTCTACATCGACGATGCGGACTGGGGCCCCGACGCCGGCTCAATTGAGTACGGGTACCGGGTCCCCTTTGGCGCAATTCATGTCTTCATTGGCAAGATTGGTGAGCCGGGCCCCGAGGCGGATCTCTGCGCCGACCTCATTGAAACGGCTCAGCGCGCACAACCCGCCTGGGCCCGGCCTGCCTTAAGGCGCGCTTTTGTGGGATGCATCCATGGAGGGCCCTCTGATCCATCCGGGTCCGGTGATGAGGCGGCCGCCGGCTCTGACGGCGAGTCGGCCACTGATGAGTCAAACTCATTGTACCAACTTCAAGATGGCAGGCTCATGGGTTGTTCCGACGGTGATAGTATTCCGGACCTTTTTGAGCCACCAAGTCAGGTTGGAGTTTTTATGGCTGGTGCGCAGCCTGTTCAGAACCCTGCTGCTGGAGCGGGAAACCCGGTGCCTTCTCCGGCTCAGGTGCTAATGGATCTCACGGACAAGATGACGGCCCTGTTAACCGCCACGGTTGACCCGGCGGATCAAGCTCAGCATGATGCGGAGATGGCACAGCTAAAATTGGATCTGATAAAAGCTAAAGAGGATCTCGCAGCGAAAGGGATCAGGCTGGCTGCGGAGCGGGCGGCTCTCGACGCCCGGACTCAGCTGATTCAGGCGCAGTCCTTCCAACTCACGATGGATCAGAACGCGGCCAACGAGGTCATGAGAAGGAGGCATCAGAAGGCCCAGTCTCGACTCCCGCCGGTTTACGATCCACGCAATCTCTTCAACACGCCGGGTGCAGGGTCTAGTAACCCGCCAGGGGTCATGGCGCGCGGGTCTGGACCCCTTATTCAGCCACGAGTGATGGGGCCTCCCCAGGTGCCCCCTGCCCCGCCTCAGTATGTGCCAATACCCCCAGGTCATTGTGATAACCCGCTAGAGAACATGGTAGCTGCGGCAGCACGGCTGGCGGCTCTCCCCGTTGACGGCGATTCTCCGGCGGCCATCGAAACCCGCCGGGTCAGGGAACTCCTGCAGACGGCACTAGCGCAGCAAGAGGCGTACTCCTATAGCCGCGACAGGATCCACTCGACCCCTCGTCCAGGCCAGAGCCCGAGTTACAGCCGGCACATGGTCTCAGCAACCGGTTCAAGTAATGTACGATGCCATGACCCGCCCCCTGGCCATGGCCCGGCTCATAATGGAGCCTTCTACGCAATAGACCAAGCGCGGCAAGAGGCGGAGCAGGCGCCTCAAATGACGGCTCATCAGACCCCCCCCCCGGCTTATCCGACGACGTCCGTTGATGTGGGAATTTCTACCAGGACCGGGGGTGTCCCTTGTTTGGTACCAGCCATCCGTAATGAACGTCTACCTAAGGACTTCAAGGGCCCTAGGAAGGTGCCTAACTATACAGCGGACTTACAGCCTGCAGCCTGGATTGAGAGTTATGAGATGGCTATGGAATTGCTGGAGGTCAGTGAGGCGGCCATGGCCAAATATTTCACCATGATGTTAGATGGAACTGCCCGCACGTGGTTGAAAGGGTTACCGCCGAACTCCATTGGGTCTTGGGCTGAGCTGAAAGCCCGGTTCATTCAAAACATCAAAGATACCTGCAGGCAATCTATGTCAATTGTGGATTTGACTAACTGTAAGCAGCAGGAGGGTGAGTCCACGACCCATTGGGTTCGCCGGGTCAAGGAGATCATACATTCATCAGATAAGATGGATGCCGGCTCTGCAGTCTTAATGTTGGAACAGAACTGTCGCTTTGTGCCCCTTAAGATGAAGCTCGGGCGGCTCAAGCGCGACTGCACCGATATGGGTACCCTAATGGCGGCTCTTGTCAAGTACGCCGATTCCGATGGTACCAAGGATCCCCCTTCAGACGATGAAAGGGCAGGGAAGGGAAAGAAGAATGGCAACGGCAAGGGTCCTCAGTTTAACCCGGGGAACCAAGGAGGAGGCAAGCGTAAGGCCGATGGCAGCCTAGAGTTTGTAGCCAATGCCAACTCCCAAGGTAATAACCAGCGACGCAAGGGGAGGCCCCCTCCCCGAGGCGGCGGGTCAGGTCCAACGCTGGAGCAGCTGTTGAATGAACCGTGTCCAAGGCACGGCTCTAGAGAGAAGCCAGCGACTCACCTGTGGAAGGATTGCGCGATCATGAAGGCCTTTAAGAGCTACAATGGCCCGGGCGGCGGCTCAGGAGCCGGCGGCTTTCATGGCCCGGGCGGCGGATCAAATTCCGGTCCTCAGAACGGTCAAGGGGGCTTTAATCAACAGTCTGGTCAGGGTCATCAACAGCAGCAGGGGGGTTATCAGACCAACCCAAAGCAGCTTAGCGGTGGACAGTATCATGTGTTCACCACCAGTTTGTGCAAACGGGATCAGAAGCTTCACAAGAGAGCTGTTCATGCTGTTGAGTCGACAGTTCCACGCTACTTACGGTGGTCTGAGCAGCCTATAGTGTGGAGTAGGGAGGATCACCCTCCCCGGGTGGATAACCCGGGCCACTTGGCCTTAGTGGTGGCTCCTCAGGTGGGAGGCTATAAGTTCACAAAGGTACTCATGGATGGAGGCAGCAGCATCAATATCCTCTATTATGAGACATTTCGCCGTATGGGATTGGTTGATAAGAACCTCAGCCAGTCAAACACTATCTTCCATGGTGTGGTACCCGGTAAGTCGGCTTATCCAGTTGGCAAGATCGAATTGGAAGTGGCTTTTGGTGATGAGAACAACTACAGGGTGGAGAAGTTGACCTTTGAGGTGGTCAAGATAAGAAGTCCGTACCATGCTATATTTGGACGGCCGGCTTACGCCAAGTTCATGGCACGGCCGTGTTATGTGTACTTACAGCTCAAGATGCCGGGTCACAATGGGACCATTACGGTTCACGGCAGCCGGAAGGTGGCTCTGGAGTGTGAGGAAGGTGATGCAGCTTATGCAGAGTCTGTTTGCGCCACAGAGGAGTTGAAGTTTTATAAAGACAATGTTGACCCAACAGATATGACCTCTCTGAAAAAGCCAACCACGGAGAATGAACCGGCAATGAAATTTAAGTCAGCTGACGAGACTAAACTCGTTGATTTTGTTCTAGGTGACTCGTCTCAGCAGTTTAGCATCAGTGCAAATCTGGACCCGAAATAGGAAAGCGCGCTCATCGAGTTCATCCGTGAGAATAGGGACATCTTCGCATGGAAGCCTTCTGACATGCCAGGTGTACCTAGAGAACTCGCTGAGCACACTCTCAATGTTGATCCGAAATTTAAGCCGGTCAGACAGTTCCTTCGGCGTTTTAATGAAGAGAGGCGAAAAGCTATTGGGGAAGAAGTAGCCCGGCTCTTGGCGGCCGGGTTTATCGTTGAAGTCTTTCACCCAAAGTGGTTGGCTAAACCGGTGCTCGTGCTCAAGAAGAACGGCACCTGGCGGATGTGTGTGGACTACACGGATTTGAACAAGGCATGTCCGGCTGATCCTTTTGCCCTGCCCCGTATTGATCAAATCATTGATGCTACGGCAGGTTGCGCACGCTTAAGTTTCTTGGATGCTTATTCCGGGTATCATCAGATTAAGATGGCAGTTAAGGACCAGGAGAAGACGGC
Source organism: Triticum aestivum (assembly GCF_018294505.1). Lineage (NCBI taxonomy): Eukaryota > Viridiplantae > Streptophyta > Magnoliopsida > Poales > Poaceae > Triticum > Triticum aestivum. The sequence continues at coordinate 327,357,213 of NC_057805.1, forward strand.
GTTCATCACTCCCTTCGGAGCCTTCTGCTATGTGCCTATGCCCTTTGGACTCAAGTGTGCACAGGCGACTTACCAGCGTTGTGTACAGAATTGTCTTCATAAACAGATCGGGCGCAATGTTCACGCTTACGTGGACGATATTGTGGTTAAATCCATCAAGGAGGAAACCCTAATAGATGACTTAAGGGAAACCTTCGATAATCTCCGGGTCTACAAGATGATGCTTAACCCGGCCAAGTGTGTTTTTGGTGTTCCTGCAGGCAAACTATTGGGCTTCTTGGTTTCTGACAGAGGCATTGAGGCTAACCCGGAGAAGATCAAGGCCATCACTTCCCTGGCTAAGCCGGCGTGTATAAATGACGTTCAGCGTTTGGCGGGTCGCATCGCTGCTTTAAGCCGGTTTATAAGCCGTTTGGGTGAGAAGGCTATGCCTTTATATCAGTTGATGAAGAAAACTGATACCTTTGTCTGGAATGATGCAGCTAATACCGCTTTTGAGGATTTGAAAAAGCAGCTGGCAGAGCCCCCCGTCCTTGCTGCTCCGGCTGATAAGGAGCCCTTGCTACTGTATGTGGCGGCAAATGCACGGGCCGTCAGCGTGGCTATTGTGGTGGAGCGCAAGGAGGCGGGTAAGGAGCATCCGGTTCAACGGCCGGTTTATTATGTCAGCGAAGTGCTCATTGAGTCCAAGCAGCGGTACCCGCATTGGCAGAAGCTTGTGTATGGTGTGTTCATGGCGAGCCGGAAGCTTAAGCATTATTTTCAGGGTCATCCTATCACTGTGGTCAGTTCTGCCCCTCTTTGTGATATTATCCAGAACAGAGAGGCCACAGGGAGAATTGCTAAGTGGGCTATAGAACTTGGACCTCATGGTCTCAAATATGTGCCACGCACTGCTGTTAAATCTCAGGCTTTGGTGGATTTCATCAACGATTGGACAGAGTCACAAGTGCCTGAGCAAAAGCCGGATAACACTTATTGGACTATCCACTTTGATGGGTCCAGACAGTTGGAGGGCTCGGGGGCTGGTGTTGTATTGGCTTCCCCTAAAGGTGACAAATTCCATTACGTGCTACGGTTGATGTTTCCTTGCACTAACAATGCGGCTGAATACGAGGCTTTGCTCCACGGTCTTCGGGTGGCTAAGGAGATGAGCTTAAGCCGGGTAAGGTGCTTTGGTGACTCAGACTTGGTGGCTCAACAAGTATCAGGCACCTGGGATTCTAAGGATCCTCTCATGGCGGCTTATCGCCGCGAGGTTGATGCCATTGCTGGGCACTTTCAGGGATACCAAGTGGAGCACATTGATCGCAGGAAGAACGAGGCGGCTGATGCTTTAAGCCGGCTAGGCTCCCAGCGAAAACCGGTGCCGCCTAACACTTTCTTGGATGTCCTGTATAACCCTCGGTTCGGTTGCCTACAGAGGAGGACTTGGCTATCCCTGACCCGGAGGCACGACTGGTGGCGGCTCTTCATGTCATACCAGACTGGACAATGCCATATCTGGCTTATATAACCCGGGGAGAGTTGCCTGAGGATGAAACTTTGGCCAGGCAAATCACCCGGCGGGCTAAGTCAATGATCGTCATCGATGGCGAGTTGCATCATCGCAGTGTTTCAGGGGCATTTCAGCGTTGTATCTCCCCTGAGGAAGGTCAAGAGATCTTGCGCGAGATCCATGAAGGGGATTGTGGCCATCATGCCGGTTCAAAATCTCTTGTGGCCAAGGCTTTCCGTCATGGTTTTTATTGGCTGACGGCTCACGCTGATGCAGAGGACTTGGTCAGTAAATGTGATGGTTGCCAAAGGTTCTCACGACGGGCTCATGTGCCGGCTCAGGAGTTGAGGATGATCCCAATCACTTGGCCCTTTGCGGTCTGGGGGCTTGATATGGTTGGGCCTTTTAAACGGTCCAAGGATAAGAAGACCCACCTCTTGGTGGCAGTTGACAAATTCACGAAGTGGGTGGAGGCTGAGCCAGTTAGCAAGTGCGATGCAGCCACGGCGGTTCAATTTATGAAAAAGGTGATTTTCCGCTTCGGCTTTCCGCACAGCATCATAACTGACAATGGCACCAATCTATCCAAGGGCGCTATGGAAGAATTTTGTCAACGAGAGCATATCCGACTTGATGTTTCCTCAGTGGCTCATCCCCAATCCAATGGTCAAGCTGAGAGAGCTAACCAGGAGATTCTGAAGGGCATCAAGCCCCGGCTTTTGGTCCCTTTGCAACGGACGCCGGGTTGTTGGGTGGAGGAGTTGCCCTCCGTCTTATGGAGCATCAACACTACTCCTAACAGGTCTACAGGCTTCACGCCTTTCTTCATGGTTTATGGAGCAGAAGCAGTCCTCCCCAGCGACATCCGTCACGATTCACCTCGTGTGGCGGCTTATGTTGAGACGGATAATGAACAGGCGCGCCAAGATGCTCTGGACTTGTTGGACGAACAGCGTGATGTGGCAGCAGCCCGTTCAGCGATTTACCAACAAGACCTGCGCCGTTATCATAGCCGCCGGGTCAAATCCCGGGTCTTCCAGGAAGGCGACCTTGTGCTCCGGCTCATCCAGGATCAAACAGATGCACACAAGTTATCCCCACCTTGGGAAGGGCCCTTTGTGGTCAGTAAGAACTTGCACAACGGGTCATATTACCTCATTGATATTCGGGAACATAAAGATTCGCGTAAATCTGAGGAGGAGACCCGTCGGCCGTGGAATATAGCTCAGCTTCGGCCTTACTACACTTGAGCTACCGGCTCTCGTGGTGTACATATTTATCTCAGACATGTATATATTATGATAAGCAATAAAGCAGGACCTCTGTCCTTTTTTCTCCTCCAATTATGCGTGTGTTATTTTTTACATGCTGATTTAAAGGAGGATCCGGCTTATGATCGTATTCGAGTCTAGCCGTAAGCAGTAAGGTCACTTGGGGGCTTCCTGTTCAAACATGGGTCGTATTCGAACCAAAGAGAACATAGCTGTCGATACCCACTTGATTGGCAAAGTGCCGAGCTCCTTGGGAAGTTAACTTTGGTCATATTTGAATCACAGTTTAACCCCTCTGAGAACCGACGTGGATCGTATTCGAATCAGCGTCGTTAAACAATTTTAAGAATCACTTGGGGGCTTCCTGTTCAAACATGGGTCGTATTCGAACCAAAGAGAACATAGCTGTCGGTACCCTCTTGATTGGCATCGCCACACCCACTGGGGGCTATATGATCGTATCCGAATCTTGGCTTAACCCCTTTTGGGCCGGGTCTCTGGTCGTATTCGAACTGGAAGCCCCTAAGTTCTGATTTATCACAAGTTTACTCTGATTATGACAAAGTGTGCATGGCCGGGTTTCACTTGCCGGCTTAATTTTGGGTTTATCTTGTTAATTGAACATCATGGATGTCATCAAGGCAAGTAAATTAGAGTTAAGATACCAACCGTGCTACCCGGGTTATTTAATCCGGAAGTATGCTTACAGGCCGTTAAGTGTGTTATCACGGCTATGTTCAGAGTATAACTAAGGACCAGTCTTTTTTGATTCATATTCCGGGTTATCCATCTCAAACACCTGATTCTCAGGGTGGTAAGCCGCCTTGAGACTTGTGATTTGCCTTTCTATGCAGATACTTAAAGGCACCTTTTAAGGTTGAGAAGGACAAAGGGATAATTATGACCCGGAGGAACACCAAAAGGATAACTTCAAGGGATTTCAGCATTCATTACGTGCACGATGGCACGGCAGAGATAAATTGTTGCACCTATTCTATTACAAAATTCATCAAGTCTCAAGGATGGAGCGTTGTTCGGTGAACCGCCAGCCGCTTTATGATGCCTGCTGAGTTGAAGTCCCCGGCTCGTTCCTGTCTTCTGCTCCGGCTGATCCCAAGACCTCGAAGGTTGACGACTTCCAGTTGATGCCGCTGAGAGCTTCGAACTGGGCTTCTTCGTCAATTAACCCGGCCGGGTCAATCTCCGGGGCGAAGGTGTGCTGACGAGCCGGAGGAATCAGATTGAGAGCTTCATAGCGAGGGGTTGGAATCCTCTGATTCTCCGCGTTGTACCCCGGCTGATACTTGGTTAAGTCGGTGTCATTCCCGATGATGGTGGCCACCGGGCGTACAGCCTTCACACATGCCGCGAAGTCCTTCTGGTCGAAGGCTGAGCCGTCTTCCTTCAGGCTTGGGTAACCCAGGGCGATGTCTGCCGGGTCTAGCTCCGGCAGGAATGCTTTGGCCCGGCTCAGCGCGGCAATTGCTCCGGCTCTTGCGGAGGCTCGGCGTAGCTCCTGGATCCGCTGTGGCAGAACAGCGAGCCGGCGCAGGACTTCGGCCAGATGGGTTGGCACCTCGTTGGATAGGGCCACCACAGCTAAGGCGCGCTGTGACCCGGTGTAGAGTTGTTCCACCAGGGTGTACACGGCCTTTAACTTGGTGACCACGCTCTGGTTGAGGTTGGCACTCCTGGGACCTGTTTAATAAAGATCAGATAAGCCGGTGACAAGGATGAATCATAACATATACAGACTTGATGAAAGCCGGCGAGGCGACTTACCGAAGATAGCAGCCACCATTTGGGAAACCTGGCGCTTTAGGCCGGAGAGCTCAGCGGTCTTCTCAGTGAGGGCCTTCTCCGCCTGTTCTGCCCGGGTCACCAGTGCGGCTTTCTCCTCAGCCCAGGCCTTCCGCTCAGCATCAAATTCGGTCTTCAGCTTCTCTTGAGCGGCGATGCTGGAGACAAACTTGGCGTTTGCCTTCCGGGTCTCCATCTCTTGTGTCTTCAGCCGGCTCTTGAGATCCGCAAGGTCCGACTCTAATTTCTTGCCAACAGCCTGCATATATTTCCGGGTTATTAACAGTCATTCTATAAGTCCCAAGCGCTTTCCAAGCAAAGACACTTGGCACTTGGGGGCTAATGCATATTGAACGTATCTATCTACGTACTGCCGGCTTCAGTTGAGTAAGCCGGGACCTAAGTCTACAACATATTCAAGTATAAGTTGTCGACTTGGGGGCTAGCATGACAAGGGTCACTATGCAGAAAGTAAGAAGACAGCAGAAGGATACCTCAGATTTTTGTTGGATCTGGTTGACCATGGCGATCTCGGCGTCCCGGCTCTTGTGAACTTGGCTGATGTAGCCAGAGACGAGCTCTCCAATGCTCAAGTCGGTGTAGCTGGAGAGGTCCAGATTCACCCGGTGGGGCTGCAGCAACTCCCCCTTCGCGGAGCATTTGGCCAGCACGGTCGGTCTCCCCGGCTCAACATACTCCGTCCGGGTAATTACCACGTCCGGGTCGTCAGCTGGTGGGGCTGAGCCGGAGGCCTCCGGGTTAACCGACGCTTCAGGCGCCGTGTCCATGGGAATGGTGGCTTCGGGGGCGGAGGCAGCTGGCGGCTCTTGAGCCGTCGCCTCCGGCTCAGGCAAGTCCGGCACTCCGGCTGACCTGGTCTTCTTTGCTCTTTTGGTGAGCTTTGCCTGGGCACTGAAAAGGCAGAAGTGTTAGGTACACAAGAAGTAAGTACAGACAGATAATGTAAGGAGATTGTTATTACCCGGGTGCAGTCTTGAAGGCCGGCAGACTTGACTGCATGGAGTCACCCGAAGAGGGGGAGGTCTCCTGATAATTGGAGTCAGAAGAGTTGAGTGGCTGACGGATGACACCCGCCAACGGATGAAAAGGGTACAGGTGAGAAAAAACCTCAGTGCGACGCTTCCTTGTTGCGTCGGGTAACCCGGCGGAGAGGTCGGTGTCCTTGCGGGCCCGGGTGTGACGCCGGCTTTCGTGAACCTGCTGCTTCAAAAGAAATTGAGGGTCTTGATGAGCTAATGGATGTGAAAAGCTTACTTTCCGGGTTACTCTTCGGACTTTCAGCTGTGGCAAAGGCTCCGAGTCGGAGGAAAGTGACATTACCTCTTCAACCACCGGGTTACTGGCGCCGGTGTCATCCTGTCAATGAGCAAATGTTGATAAGACGGACAGCAACAAACAACAAATATGGCAAGAGTTTAAAGGTTTAAGGGTTACCTCTGACTCGGAGCTGTCGCTTAATTGCAGTAGCTCCGAAGCAGTGGGTCTGCTTCCCTTTTTGCGAGGGGCGGCTTTTTTGGCGGCTTTCTTCGCCTTCCTGGCCTTCTTGGCCGCCTCATGGTCATACTTGACCCACCAGAATTTATCATCAGCCTGAGAAATACAGTAATGAATTCTTAAAATGGTTCAGAGCAAGGTGACATGCAAAAGAAGTTGAAAGGTTAAAGTCAGCGGCTTACCGCTGGGGCTGGATTGGTCTTGCAGAACGGGGCTAGCCCGGTTCTTCCACAGTCTGCCAGGCTCTCGTTTAACAGAGCCTTGGTCTCTTCTTCGCAACGTCTTCTGGAAGATCATTGCGACTGTGCCTCTGCGGGTCATCCTTTCGCCCGGTGTACTCACACATTAAGCCGGGGCGGCGGCTCAATGGGATCACCCGCCATGAGATCCAGACCCGGACCAGGTCAATTCCGTTCAGACCGTTGCCTAGCAGGGCCTTGATCTTATTGATCGTTGGAAGCAGAGGCTGGCGTTCCGCGGCAGTCAGTTTGTCGGATAGCGGATGAGTCGGCTCTAGGCGTGTTGGGCGAAAGCCGGGCAGCGGGTTCTCGTCAGCCGGGGACGTATCTTGGCAGTAGAACCAAGTCATATTCCAGTCCTTGGGGTGGCTCGGCGGCTCTGCGTAAGGGAACAGACAGTCCCTACGCCGTTGGATGGAGATGCCGCCTAATTCCAGACTTGGCCCGTTGGCACACTCGTTTTGGCGGTTTAAGTAGAACAGTTCTCTGAAAAGCAGCAAACTGGGCTCTTCTCCAAGGTACACTTCGCAAAAGACTTGGAAGTTGCAGATGTTGGATACGGAGTTGGGTCCTATATCCTGAGGCCGAAGGTCAAAGAAGTTGAGCACGTCCCGGAAGAATTTTGAGCCGGGCGGTGCGAAGCCCCGGCTCATATGGTCCGCAAAGATCACTACCTCCCCGTCCCTCGGCTGTGGTCTTTCTTCGGACGGATCAGGGGCACGGTAGGACATCACTTCCTTTTTGGGCAGATATCCGGACTTAACGAAGTTGGCCAGGGTGTCGTCAGTGACGTTGGATCTCATCCAGTTGCAAGTGATGGGAGCCTTGGGAGGCATGGTGAAGGTTGGTGGTCTATGGTAAAGAGAAAAGTGTCCGGGTTAATTGTAAGCCGGAGATTATCATTCAGACTAAGATGGCGGCTTATGAAGGGGACTAATGATATGTATTCAGATACGGTGGGTTATCTAAGCCGTAGGGGCATTCAGAATAAGTTGGTCATCTACGGCTTACCGCAGTTAAGCCGGAGGATTCTACAGAGCATGGTTTTCTTTAAACCGGAAAGTTCTACGGCGCGTGTTTTCTTTAAGTCGGAAATATAAGCCGCCAAGATTCAAGCACTGCAGTTTTTACTAAGTATGGTAAAATAGGTTTCACATATTGCAGTAACTTTTTTGGATCAAAATGGTCGGGTGAAATGAAAATTTTCTAGACCTAAAAAACAGAGGCAGGAGAAGTTCTTGAGGTTGAACATGGTTCTTATGCAGTAAAAGGAGGGTTTCTTGCAGGTGAAATGGATCTCAAACATCTACCGCAGTGGTTCTACGGAGGTTAAAGATCAACCGAGTGCAGTGACTACAAGAGCTACTGAGGTTTGCGGCAATGGTGATGAACGCGAAGAACACAAGATGAACCCTACAGTAGATCTATCTGACAGGGCAAAGGAGACTCACCGGAGTTGGAAAGAGCGGAGGTCGCTGCCGTGAATCTGGTCCGAATCAGGGTGATGCAGCGGCCGGGTTGATGAAGACCAGGGGCGCAACGGCGGCGGCAGTGGCGGAGCTCGGGCAGAGGAGCGACGGCGCGAGGAGGAAGAAGGAGAGCGTGAGAAGAAAGCGTTGGGCCGGCCTATTTATAAGGCAGTCATAAGTGGGCGCGAGATTCAAGGAGACCACGGCGTGGTTATCTCCCCCTCACGGCGCCTCGATTTTCGGAATGACAGTAAAAGCAAAGATCCGTTGCGGATCTGGCGGAGTAAAAAATGGACTTAATGGAGGATGACGTCACGGCGGATTATCCGGAGTCCAGAGGATGACGTCACTCCGGGTTATGGTTTTCACATGAATGGTAAGCCGGAGATTTTTTCTTTCGGCAGAGTTGAAGATTGACACGAGCCGGCTCAAGTCAATCTGGGGCCTAATGTTGAGGATATAGACCTTAGAGTCACCCGCCAGGAGGGGCCGGGTTACTCTTGGATGGTCATTGCCAGAAGCCCGGAGCCAAGTTTCAAGACGATGGGCCAGAGATGGGCTGAGACCCGGATATGGCTTAGAGCCTGTAGTTACAATCATTATTATAGTAGACTTGTAGTGTAAGGCAAGTATAGTTTAGAGTCCGAGCCGGACGTTCTTATGAGCCGGCATCGGGACTCTAAGGGCTGCTGGGCGTCAGCCTCCCTATATAAAGGGACGACCCGGCAGCGGTTCAAGGGCGACAACAATCTCATCGAGAGCCGGGCATAGCTGTTTAGCTCCCTGGCGATCGTAACCCTAATCAATATCACCTCAAACTGGACGTAGGCTTTTACCTTCACCGTAAGGGGCCGAACCAGTATAAACCCTCGAGTTCCTTGTCCCGCATAACCCCTTCAAGCTTCCTAGTTGCGATGGCTCCACGACTAAGTCCTAGCTTGAGGACATCTGCCGTGACAATTCCACGACAACCTGGTTTCCTGACATCACGGTCCCACACCATTGTCAACCTATGTAGTCAATATAAACGAGAGAATTGCACAAGGTGCGGCCGACAGCTGGGACCAAGAAGCTCGAGCAGTATTTGTGTTTTTGAGGCGTCAGCACTGCAGAGTTTTTCTTGGCGATGATTTCGTTGTTGTTCAGAGGAGAGCAGGGTATTAACTGGGCGGGCTATGGCCCGTCTAGCCGAGGCCAGATAAGCCCAGATACTAATTTTTTCAAGATGAAAATGGCTAGCCCAGCTATACGTCTTTTTGAGGAATACCCAGGCTAGGTCAACTTGTTATTATCCGCCCCGCTGGGCTGCAAATCTTTCCTAGGAGGGATGCATTAGGCTTAACAGGAAAATGGGCTTTAAAAAATAATAAATGGGATGTAATTATAAAAACTGGGCAGTAACTATAAAAAAATGCACCAAACACGAAATTAGTTTATAAAATATTATTTATTGATTTTGAAAATCTTAAATTTTGATTGTTGCGCGCAATGTTTCATTGGATTTTTACGTAATACAAATTTATATTTAATCTGACTAGAAATTTCGGGATAAAAATATTTCGGATCCCATCAAAATGTGGGAAATTTTATTGAATTCTGTCTTCAACGGTTGGTTGAAATTATTAATCGTTGTCCTAGCTAGAAAATGGGCTGTACTTTCAACAAACTGTAAATGGGTTGTTGTAAATTCCATTAGAATTCAAAAATGGGCTGTACGTTCTTACAAAACGCAAATGGGCTATAAGTTCTCTGCCACACACTTGTGGGCCTACTAAGTGACGCGTCCCCTAAAAAAATAAGTTGACGCGTATGCAAGGCTTTGTCAACTAATTATAGTCAACACACGGTTCTAGCAGCAGTGGTTGTTGGATGTCTATCCAACGGATGTCGTGCTTCTTCTTCAATCCCAGATATTCTTCGCTTCGGCCGCCCAAAAAATGATTCCTCCCCCTCACATCTGGGGCGCACCGTTTCGGAGGCTGACCTGTAGGCCTACTAAGTTGGAGCGTACCAAGGGCTTTGTCAACTTAGTCAATATAAACGATTCTAGCTTCAGTGACCGTACGATATCCATCCAACGGCCGTAGTGCTTCTTCAACCTCTGGTCTTCTTGGTCCAGCCGCCCAAAGCAGCGCCGGTCGTGCCGCCTACTCCTGCCTCCCGTGGCCGGCTGTGCTACCGCGGAGGCCTCACCGCCCCCATACTACTCCCACCGCTGGCCAGGCCATCCCTTCACTCACCCACACCCCCTGTTATTCTGCGGCGACGGCAGCCTCACACCGCAGCCGAACCAGTGAACCCTCGTACTCCTCTCCGCGCGGGCTTCCACTGCTGCGTCTTCCCCGGCTCTGCGTCGTCCCCTTCCTAGGCCTCGCCGTCGTCCACCGCCCTAGTGCTCTCGGCGCGGCGTCGTCAACGTGGTCAACGACCGACTTCCATTGGAAGAGTACTGTACGTGGACAGGCTGACAGCTGGGTCCACGGCGGCCACAAGGAAGTGCCTCCTTATTACGCGCAAAATAATTATTCCTCCACCTGACAGCGGGGACCCACCGGACGGGCCACCTTATTTCACGAAAAAAACGTTTCCCCCCTGACAGTTGGGACCCACCGGACGGGCCACCGTATTTCACGAAAAAACGTTCCCCCCGCTGTCAGCTCGGATCCACCGGAAGTGCCTCCTTATTACGCACAAAAAAATGAATACTCCCCCTGCTAGCTGGGACCCACCTTGGTGAGAGGCTGACTTGTGGGCCTACTAAGTTGACGGGGACGGAGGGCTTTGTCAACTGAGTCAATATGAACGATTCTAGCTCCAGTGACCGTACGATGTCCATCCAACGGTCGTAGTGCTTCTTCAACCTCTGGTCTTCTTGCTCCAGCCACCCAAAGCAGGGCCGGTCGTGCCGCCTGCTCCTGCCTCCCGTGGCCGGCTGTGCTGCCGCGGAGGCCTCACCGCCCCCTACTATTCCCACCGCTGGCCAGGCCCTGCGGCGACGGCAGCCTCACACCGCAGCCGAACGAGTGAACCCTCATACTCCTCTCCGCGTGGGCGTCCACTGCCGCATCTTCACTGGCTCCACGTCGTCCCCTTCCTAGGCCTCGCTGTCGTCCACCGCCCTGGTGCTCTCGGCACGGCGTGGTCAACGTGGTCAAGGAACGACTTCCATCGGACGAGGACTGTACGTGGAGAGGCTGATAGCTGGGTCCACGGCGGCAGCAAGGAAGTGCCTCCTTATTACGCGGAAAATAATGATTCCTCCACCTGACAGCAGGGACCCACCGGACGGGCCACCATATTTCGCGAAAAAAACGTTTCCCCCTGACTGCTGGGACCCACCAGCTACACCTTCGCACGCAAGGAAGTGCGTCCGGGCAAAAAAAATTGATTCGCCCCCCTAACTGCTCGGACCCACCAGCTACATCTTCGCACGCAAGGAAGTGCGTCCGGGCAAAAAAACCAAAACGATTCGCCCCCCTTGACTGCTAGGACCCACCAGCTACATCTTCGCATGCAAGAAAGTGCCTGACAGTCGGGACCCACCTAGTCGAAGTGTACACAGCGTTGTCATTCTGGTCGCGAACGTGTACGTACATATATACTGGTCGATGTAGAGGCGCGCACGTGTTGTAGTAGAGGCGCGTACGTGTCGTAGTAGAGGCGCGCACGTAGCATGTACACGTACGTACAGCGGCCAGGGTGCAAGAAAGAAAATACGGCCACGTATGTACATACGGGCAGGGTCTCGAACGCCTACTCGAGCATACGTACGGCGATGGCTCGTGTACATGGCTGGGTCGGAACGGAGAAACAGCGTCGTCGTCGTGTTCATGGGGAGGCAACGGAATGCGTCGTGTTCATGGGGAGGCAACGGAATGCATCGTGTTCATGGGGAGGGGTGTGGCGTACCGCAAAACGGAGGAAACGGACCTCCTACGGTCGAAACGGGGGTCCTATTGATCGGGAGGAGTGTGGCGTACCACAAAACGGAGGAAACGGACCTCCTACGGTCGAAACGGGGGTCCTGTTGATCGGGAGGGGTGTGGCGTACCGCAAAACAGAGGAAACGGACCTCCTACGTTCGGAACGGGGGTCCTGTTGATCGGGAGGGGTGTGGCGTACCGCAAAACGGACGAAACGAACCTCCCGGTCGAAACGGGGGTCATGTTGATCGGGAGGGGTGTGGCGTACCGCAAAACGGACGAAACAGACCTCCTACAGTCGAAACGGGGGTCCTGTTCATCGGGAGGGGTGTGGCGTACCGCAAAACGGGACTCCACGGGAACTGTTCATCTCCACCGTCGACCTCCTCCAGCCTCGACGGGCTACCGTCGACCTCCTCCAGCCTCCATGGGCTCATGTTCATCCAGCCTCCACCGCACGCTACATCACCGGCTACTGTTCAACCACCCCTCCACGGGCACCCCTCCATCGTCTACTGTTCATCCAGCCCTCCACACCACGGGGTCCTGTTCAATCACCCCTCCACGGGCACCCCTCCACCGTCTACTGTTCATCCAGCCCTCCACCACACCACGGGGTCCCGTTCATCCAGACGCAACGCCACTGCTCACTGTTCATCCCCCCCCCCCCCCCCCGCAACGCTCACTGTTCATCCAATCGATTTGCTTCAGTTAGCAGCAGTAGCGAAGGAATCGCTTGATCGGGTTCAATTAACAGCCATCGATCGATCGCTCGGGTTCAGTAACGCGTAGCCTGCAGTGCAATCGCTCGGGTTCAGTTAGAGCCCAACGCCTCGCTCGGGTTCAGTTAGAGCCAACGCCTCACACACACGCGCGTACATGTACGAGAGAAACGCGCATCGCTCGGCCCCCGACCTCCCACCGTAACCGGGAACTCCCCAAAATTTTCCTCCCCCTCGCTTCTACCATGGTTTTTTCCATCATGGACGGCCCAAAGAATGGCATGCAGCTGCGTCTCTGGCCCGCCCAGGACAAAAAGCCCATTTTCTGTCATGATTTTTTGTCATAGAAGTAGGAGCCCACCACAGCTATGATGATATCGGGTTTTGTCACAATTATCGTCATAGAAGTGTCATATGTATGACAGAAAAAAATTTCGTTCGGCCCAAAATGTCACGGATGTGTCTTTTTTTTGTAGTGAATTATGGAGGAACACAATTTATATTGGCCTTCTAAGCTTTTCTCCCATTTTGGCAATCGATGCCAATGGGGGAGAAGTTTCAGAGAGTTTTGTGGAGAAGTTTAGAGAAATCTCTCCTCTTGCTTTGGTTTTTTCCTAAGCATTTGCATCTCTTACTCATGCATCATTGGTTGTTGCATTGCATGGTGATGCATAATTCCTTATATAAACTCTCTTGAAAGTGATTTTCATCAATTACCAAAATGGGGGAGATTGAAAGAACATGTGGTGCCCCCATGTTTGGTTTTGGTAATTGACGACAACCTCTATGGACTAATGGTTGCCTTGAGTTATATTTGAAGGTTTTGTCCATAGTATTTTCTTCGAGTACATGTGTTGGTTTCAAGGAGAGTTTGTGTTGACCAAGGCGCTATTAAGGAATTATCCAAAGATTGGTCATGTGAGAGTTGAGCTTATTGCAAGCATGTCTTGAAGAAGAAGATTGTGTGATCATTCATGTTTACCTTAAAGACATCATCCAAATGAAGAGAGTTGGAAAGATTCTAGGTTGATCAAGACTAAGTCAAGAGTGATTCAAGTTGATCAACTCACGAAGTGTAGAAGATGTACCGAGAGGGATCAAGTGATCCCATGGTATGGTAAGCATTGTCCATTGTGCTTTTGTGTACTAACCCATGGTCTATGTGAGAGTTCTATGTGGGGTTAGGTACGTGTTCATGGGCTTGCGTCAAGAGGAAGATATCACTCAACCCATGGAGAGGATGACATCAAGTGGTGATCGTCATCAAGATTGCCGTGTGCAAGTTCAAGTGGAGCATCACGAAGAGATCAAGTGCTTGAAGCTTGCCGTCCATTGTGGTGACAATGGACTTTTGAAGATGTGCCGAAGAGTGGCTCACCCATAGTGGAATATGGGGGAGTAATCATCTAGTCTTCATCGAGCCAACGCAATCAAGAAAGGTGGTCCAACTTGAGGGAGTCAAGATCGTCATCATCTAGCTCAAGTGGACCATGTGCAAGGCAAAGGTTTGCCCTTGATAGGTTTTCTATTTTACCGGTCTCATGGTGGTAGTTGGGAGACCGGGTTATAGGATCGATAGCCGTACTATCAAGGGGGGCTCTCAAGTGAGTAGCTTGATCGTATCGTTCCTCAAGAGCTCAAACCATTGCATCCTTGCATCATGTTTCTTGGTTCTTGTTTGGTTCTCTTTGTGAGTCTTAGAGCTTATGGTCATCTTGATGACAAGCTTGAGTTCATCAAAAACGGAGTTTGCATGCATCTTCTATGATGTTTTCGATGTTGGAGGTTTTACCGGTCTTATCCGAGGAAGGGTTCTCACCATTTTATTTTGGGCCTTTTCTCATTTGCTTCTTATTGGTATTTCTATCAATATTGTGTTAGCCCTTGTCTCTAGCTTTCCAACAAACTTGGTTTCGTCGAATTCGGAGTTCGTTTGCAGAAGTTGTGTCAGTTTTGGTGTTCTAAAAAGGCTGCAGCAGTACAACCGCGGATAGGAGCGGACGTAATTTTTTACTACTGCTCTTGGGAGCGGTACTGCCGCTTGGAGCAGTACTACCACGGCTACTTCCGTGGCTACTTCCGCTCGGGACCAAAAACCCGTCACAAGTCCGACGGTGGTAGGCACGGATGTAATTTTTTAGTACCGCTCGCAAGCAGTAGTACCGCTACCCTTAGCAGTAGTACCGCTACCCCTAGCGGTAGTACCGTGAGGTCAAGCGGTACTACCGCTCCGACGGTTCTTCTGGCTTTTTTGCCTCCTCGTTGTTGTGTTTCAAAGGGTTACTACCGCCCTAGTGGTAGTACCGCTCCTTGGAGCGGTAATACCGCTCTGTGCGGGCTGTGAGCATAACGGTTGGATTTTTCCCCACCTATAAAAGGGGGTCTTCTTCCCCAATGAACCTTATCCTTGGAGCTCGTGTTCTTCCCCCATTGTTGACCTTCTTCGAGCTTGCTAACTCTCAATCCCTCCATAGATTCTTGCTAGTTTTTGAGGGAAAAGAGAGAGGAGATTTAGATCCACATTTCCACCAATCACTTTCTCCTCTATGTGAGGGGAACCCCTTGGATCTAGATCTTGGAGTTCTTGGTGTTCTCCTTCTTGTTCTTCCTCTCATTTTCCTCCCTAGCATTAGTTGCTTCGGTGGGATTTGAGAGAGAAGGACTTGTGCACTCCGTGTGCCCTTGCCATTGCATTTGGTGCATCGGTTTGAGTTCTCCACGGTGATACGTGGAAGTTACAAGTTGAGAAGCTTATTACTCTTGGGTGCTTGGTACCCTTGAGCTTGTTCCTCTTGGGTGCTTGGGCGCCCTAGACGGTTGGTGGTGTTCGGAGCTCAATCATTGTGGTGTAAAGCTCCGGGCAAGCGTCGGGGTCTCCAATTAGGTTGTGGAGATCGCCCCGAGCAATTTGACGGGTTCCGGTGACCGCCCCCAAGGGTTGCCAAAGTGTACGGGTTCGGTGACCGCCCCCAAGGGTTGCCATTTGTACAGGTTCGGTGACCGCCCTCAAGGGTCCCTTAGTGGAATCACGGCATCTTGCATTGTGCGAGGGCGTGAGGAGATTACGGTGGCCCTAGTGGCTTCTTGGGGAGCATTGTGCCTCCACACCGCTCCAAACGGAGATTAGCATCCGCAAGGGTGTGAACTTCGGGATACATCGTCGTCTCCGCGTGCCTCGGTTATCTCTTACCCGATCCCTTTACTTATGCACTTTACTTTGTGATAGACATATTGTTTCTTGTCATATATCTTGCTATCACCTAAGTAGTTTTTTTGCTTAGCATAAGTTGTTGGTGCACATAGGTGAGCCTAGTTGTTGTAGGTTTTGTGCTTGACAAATTAACCGCTAGGTTTATTCCGCATTTGTTCAAGCCTCAACCGTAATTATTTTAAAGCGCCTATTCACACCCCCCCCTCTAGGCGACATCCACGATCTTTCACTAGTTTATGTGCTATTCCGTAAGGGGCTGATTTGGATCCCAAAGTTTAATGCTATGGTTAGAATTTATCTTAATACTTTTCTTGTAGTTGCGGATGCTTGCGAGGGGGTTAATCATAAGTAGGAGGTTTGTTCAAGTAAGAACAACACCTAAGCACCGGTCCACCCACATATCAAATTATCAAAGTAGCAAACACAAATCAAACAAACATGATGAAAGTGACTAGATGAAATTCCCGTGTACCCTCAAGAACGCTTTGCTTATCATAAGAGACTGTTTTGGCCTGTCCTTTGCCTCAAAAGGATTGGGCTAACTTGCTGCACTTTTGTTACTATTATGGTTACTTGCTCGTCACAAATTATCTTATTATCAAACTACTCGTTACTTATAATTTCAGTGCTTGCAGAGAATACCTTACTGAAAACCACTTGTCATTTCCTTCTGCTCCTCATTAGGTTCAACACTCTTACTTATCGAAAGGACTACGATTGATCCCCTATACCTTTGGGTCATCAGTGCTCACCAGGACAACCTACATAGCAATATCAAGAAGACACGAGTGTAAACATACACAATAGTATGATATGAAAAGGCACGGTGATGTAGTAGGTCGTCACCACAAATGATGTAGTGGAGATGGTGATTTGATTTTGGTTTCTTGCCAAAGATTCTAGGTCTTCTAGGGCGAAAGGTGGAAGGAGAGGCTCGGGTGTGAGGCTCCTTTTTGTGACCACACGACACCACTGTACAGTGAAGCACATGTACCAATTATTAGCATAGAACATAAGCAGGGTGAGCATGTTGTTTGATGTGGGTTGTGTGGTCACCGTTCCTAATGTAGATATCAACATCCTCTTGAGATGTGCCGATGAGTTCTCTGGCGACATAAATGATCTGGAAGGTTGCACCATCAATAAGAAAAATTAAATTAACAGATTGGAAGCGTATACAATTCAGAAATACTCTAAGAACACGAGTCACATTTTAGCAAAATAAGAGGCTTACATCTTAACATTTTCACCATGCACAGAACTTTGCTCAGTGTCCTAGACAAGCTTGATATGCTTTCTCATGGGAGGTGTAGCTTTGGTCTCATAGTCTGCATCATACGCCACAAAGCAGCTTCTTTTGCTTTTTGTACAATAGGAACTACAAGAAAAAGTAGCTCAATTCAGTATCACGCCTTCATATATTTCTATGAGACCATTAGTATAATAAAAAGGCATTCTCATGTAATACAATAAGGGGGAGAACACAATAAAATAACTTGAAGGCACATCAAATACTAATTAGTACATCAACAATATCAAGCAGAAGATGACATATTAGATACAGGAATTTATCTATTTATCAACTAATTTGCAATTAGCGTGATAAGAGTTTATTTATTCATCAAATACTAATTAGTAAAGCAACAATATCACGCAGCAGATGACATGTTAGATATAGGAATTTATCTATTCATCAACTAATTAGCATGATCCTAGATTACACAGAGTAGCATTATTATAGGGTGTTTAAACCTGGATCTGCAAAATGCAATGGAACAATAGGTCAAGTAAATTAGGACAGACCTGCATATAGGAAAAACAAGCACATCAACATAGCCAATCGCACCCTCCTGTAGCTGTACATAACTTGGCTGTGTGTAGCGGCCATATTGGGATTATTTGGTGGAGCAAACCTGAAGCACCAACCACAACAAACAGGATCACCAGGGGAACAACCAAACAAAATTTGATTCATAGAATGCAGTGGCATGGTGATTCAGAACTGAGAGTTAAGATACCAATACCATGAATACTTCATATAGTTCAATCTTCACTTCCTAGGTCAATATATAGGGATCAACACTTGAACACATTGTTTAACCTATAAGCTTTTTCCTTGCTTGTCAAGCAGATCAGAAAATGCAAAGACGAAAAGATTAGACTCAGAAAAACAAGGATTAACTAAGTACCCAAAAATAAATGGATTTCACTAAGTCAGTTCATAGCGTATGTTATTGCTTAATTACCATGTGTAATTATTTTAACTAATTACCTTATTGTCTTTAACACCTCATAATAGCTAATGGCTTCTTGGGAGGCCATCTAATACTATGTGATCGGAATAAAAAAGCATACACGTCAGAGTTCGTCTGTCATGAAGAGTAATAAGAAAAGTACAATGGTGAGACTTAATAGCAATGGTAACAGGAGGTTAGAAACAGAAATATTGTTTAACAACACAACATGGAGCACAAACAGAGGTGTCAGTACAAGAAATGCCTTTCAAAAGTTACCTGCGTGAAATGGAAAATCAATAAACAGAAGCACATCTTATCCTTTAGCGTCACAAAAATGTTCAGCAACAGTCAAACCAGCACTACTGCAGGATGGTCCAAACGCGACACTACGATCAGAGACCCTTCGACGAAACTGTGTGCGATGCCATAATCGCAAACGTTGGTGTAAAAAATCGTCAAAAAAGGTGCAAAACGTTTGCGATGACGGATGCATCAAACACGGTTCAGATTTTAGGTGTGTGTGCGATGCAGGGCATACGGTCCAGTTCAATTAACTGTTTGCGATGAGGAGGAACAAAAGAAACGGGCAGCCAGATGAAGGTGTGTGCGATATACAACATACGGTTCACTAGGATGAACTGTGTGTGATTAGGCAACACAATGGAAACGGTTCAACTGAACAAGATGTGTGTGATACGCGGCAAACAGGTCCGTAATCAGAAATTTGTGTGAAGACCAATAATAACACAGACGATTGCCGCTAATAAGCCGTGTGATTTTCTCTGTCTACAGAAGAATAACATGTATATATATAATTGAAATAAACATCCAATTACATAAGTGACTATACAGATCATTCGCACACACCTCAATAAACAATTGCATGCATTCTAAAGTAGGAGAACGATCGTCTAGTCATCTACTTCTTGTGACGCTCCCAACACAGATCTGTGGCCCGATCCCTCGTCTGGGGCAGGAAGAAGAAACTTCTTCATGTCAACAATCCGCCTGTACATCTCGTAGCTTGTGTACGCGTCCTTGGCCCCGTACTTGACTTGTTGTTCATCCAGTCTGTCATGCCACACACTGTGCCTGGCGTTCTTGTCCTTCTTTGTCTCATTCTTCATCTTCATGTAGTAGGGGTCGACGATGCTCGAGGCGAGGTCAACAGGGAGTTCAGTTTGTTTTTGTCGCTGCCCCAGACCTTGTAGTGGTGCTGGATGTTGACAAGATTCGGGCATTTCAAGCTCGAAACCTTGAGCGCTTTTAGATCGTTGGTGGTGTCCACCGTAGCGAAACTGTAGTCGGAGCTATTGATAAACCTGGAGAAATGCTCGCAAGGCCTTGTGGCAAGGTGATAGTGGTAGACGAGGACGTCACGTTGCACGCACAACTGGGCGACGGCAACCTTCTGATCGTGCCCGGCACGACCGATAGTGTACTCGAGGTCGAAGCCGACCACTTGGTACTTGTCCTCGGCAAGGAACTGCTCCATAGTTTGGATGGAGCTCTCCACCGAGACCGGATCATTCGTGTACACCACCGAGAGGGCCTTCCCCCTCATGTGGGTGTCCACTACGTGATGCATGGTGAACTGCTCGCCGTTGTCATCGTCGGCCGCTGGGAGCGCTATTGGAGCCACGGGGATCGCCATTGGAACCGCTGGATGTCCTCTCTGTATGTGTCATCGTGGGTGTGCTTATTGTGTCGTGTGACGCGAGAGATGAAGGTAAATGGCCGCAAGAATAAATGGAGGTCGGGCGGCCTGGATTCTCTACGCGTCCGCATGGCAGTTTTTGCAACGGGTAACTGCATTGTCGCGCCACGCCCGGCGCAACCGCATGCACACGAACATGCGTGATCGTGCGCCGGCCCCAAACACTGTCAGCGCGCATGGAGGGACAAGGGCAGAGCACCCGAAGGGACGCGAGAGCAGAGCGCGTGCGGCGGGACGTGAGCAGAGCGTGCCACGGCCGCCTGAACCGCAAGCAACCACACACATAGGGCAGTTGAACACGCAGGAAATGGTTGCCTACAAGCCGGCCGACAGTTGCGTCGCTATGTAGAGAGCGGCCGTGTGCTACTACCTCCGTCTTGGTCTATAGTCCCCTTTATATTCTGTGCAATATTTTGCCCTCAAATTTAACCAACAAAATGTTAATGCATGTTATAAAAATTATATAATTATAAACTATGTTCAAATACGAATCCAACTATATAGTCTTTGGCGACATGCATTCGTATTTTATTAGTTAAATCATACTTATAAACCAGGACGGGGGTATAGTAGGTAATTAAATTGCAAACATTTTTTTATTAACCGTATGTGTACGTGGCCTTTCGTCTTCCTCTCGCATCTCTTGTCACCCCGCTGCCGCAGACGACTTACAGCGCAAGCTTGCGCAGCGCGAGGGGGCGTTCTTTTGGCCAAACGGTGGCGCCAATGAATCGTCGGTGAGCCCTTTCCCGCGCAAGCTTCACGCCCGACTCGGTGGAATCCCCCAAAATCCCAATGCTTACTGGCCTGCTATATAAACCCTCACGGCCGGCGAGTCTTGCGTCGCATTTTCCTCTCCCTCCCTATAGATTATCTCATCTACTTCTCCCACAATCGCCAATGGCACCGGTCCGTCGTCGTCGCTCAGCCACTCCGCCTTCATCAGAGGACAGCTCCAGCTGGGAGGCTACACCGCGGTGGCGGCTTAGTCCCCAGCGTAGTGTAGTGCGTCGTGGCGTCCCTGTTGGGTGTGCGCGGAACACCTACCACACGCTCTGCCGCCGCTGCCCGTCGGCAGGTGTTGCCGGCCGTTGTTGCCTCCACACCATCGTCGAAAGCCAAGGCCATCGCCCGCTTTGCTGCCGTGGCCTAAAGGCAGGAGGTGGCCGTCGAGGCCGCCAGCCCACTGCCGGCCATCATGGCCATCACCCGCTCCGCCACCGCACCCCGAAGGCGGGAGGTGGTGGTCGTGGCCGCCAGCCCACCGTCGACCGCCGGGGTCATCACTCGCTCCGCCACCGCCGCCCGAAGGTGGGAGGTGGAGGTGGATGCCCGCACGTGCGTCAGCGACCTTGCGCACTACACCGAGTTCCTGCGGAAGGAGGAGAAGCGCCTCGTCGAGCACGCAAAGAGCCTTACCGCCACCGTGGCCGCGGCACACGCCGCCTCAGAAGCGAGGAATCAGGAGATCTACAAGGAGAACCACCGCTTCGGGAGGCGTCGTCTGGAGCGGGAGAGGGCGTTCGAGGTGAGCGTCGTTGAAGCTGCAGCAACGGCATGCACCGTATTGCAGTTGTCCAGCTCGTCGGTAAGCTCCTCCTCCTCTGCCTCTTACTGAGCTCGCTCGGCAGAGGAGAGGCAGCCGGAAGTAGTACAAATCCTTACCAAATTGTTTGTAAGTGGTTGCACACGGGTCATCCAAAAGAACCGTTTGCGTTGAAGAGATGCACAAATCCTGCTCTCACTTTGCATACGGGTGTTCTATCTAAAACGTTGGCGATCAAGAGCCGCAAAAATCCTGCTCGGCACATTTTTCCTGGCTTCCTGAGGAAGTTGTCGGTTTGCATATGGGTGTTCTAACTAAAAGTTTGCGAGGAGTGTTTTATATTTAAAAACCATTGACGTTTTTTTTAAAGAAAATCATTTGATAAGTCTATACATTAAGAGAGAAAAACGCAAGTTCGCTCAAACCATATCTTTCATTCAGTCATACTGCAAATTTATATTCATATGATCGAGATACAGTATTAAACCCAAGAAAAATTACTATTTCCGGCGACGACGGAGGCGGCGTGCCGCGCCGTCGTTGTCGTTGTCGTCCTCCGGGACGCCATTGTTGAAGTCTTCAATGCAGCACAAAATATGCTTCACTTGTAAATCAAACATCATGTCATCGCGCGATCAAGGGCGGGGCACGGGAGGACGGCAGCTGGCGGCGCTGAGAGGTAGCGGTCGACGGTGGTGTCCCATGCCACTGAGGGGGCGCACGCATGGGCACGGGCGTGGCGGGTGCAGCCAAACGCACGGGGACCGGTGCCGCGGTGGGTGGAGGGGCACACACGGGTCCGCGGAGACCTCGCTGACACCCGCGGCTTCCAGCTCTGTGATAGTGCTCGGCGACCAGCCCGTCAATGCTACAGGGATGGTCGCTGGCGTGGGCGCGGGGATGGGAGCTGGGACGGGAGCGGGGGCAGCAACCGCCGCGGCCAGCTCATTCTGGGCCATGTCCATGAGGCCCCATTCCTCCTTATTTTGTATCTCCTCTGGCTCGGAGTCGACTTCACCAAACTTGAAGACTTGTGGCAGATGATCCTTCTGCGCCATGGCGTTGGTGGAGGTCTGCGGGAGGGAGGGGAATGGGAGGCGAACAGTAAGGCCGCCCGTATTAAGCAGCGGCTCGGGCGCCATTAATAGAAAGGAAGGAGGGCGGCCATGTAAGTCAAAGGGCTCGCTTCCCAATGAGCCTGCGCAACGTACAGCTCGCACGCTTCCCGGTGAGCCTGCGCATTGGAGGACAGCTTGCATGCCTCTCGGTCAGCGTGCGCACCAGTCTGCGCTCGCACGCCTCCCGTTCAGTCAAGCAGCTGTCCGCACGGCACCTCCTATAGCCATTAAAACCAAGTCACGTGGCGTTAGGTTAATGGATAACAGAACGCACTCGGTTTGAATTATACAAACATTTGAGATATTAAAGTGGCAGCTATTTTTTCAAAATGCCTTTGTTGGTTGTTATTCGAGTGCGCCTTCTCTCAAAATGGACACGAAAAATACCACAGCATGTCGGGTGCCATTCCATGATAGCATGCCAAGTTTCATGAATTTCACACGAGTTTTGGATTTAATAGAATTTAAAAACAAAGTATCTCAACGTTTTGCCTGCAATCAACGGGGCCCTGGTGTTTGAAATTCATTCCCATTTCTTGCATGGGACCTTAGCATGCACCCAAGGACAAAGATTTGATTTTTAAACCAATTTATATGCACTGGAGTATGTGCATGTAGTTCAAATTTGAATTATGCACATAAATGCATTGAAAACTGAATTAATGCATAAAAATGTCTGAACGAACCCCGAAAAATCCCAAAAATTGACACAACACTCCTGTTGTTCTATGTTGACACGAGAAAAAATTTGAAAGCAATAAGAGGCAATGGATATCGTTTTGTCCCCAATGGTGGGACGTTCCCTACCGAAACCATCATGCTTGTTGTGAGAAGCTCTGGTTTGTGAGAAGCATATACCCAAACCTGCCCCAAATGGGACAAAAATTTTACCACGGCATGTTGATGCCGCTCCATGATAGCATGCCAAGTTTCATGAATTTCAGACAAGTTTTGGATTTACTAGAATTAAAAAACCAGGTATCTCAATGTTTGCGACCGAGTGACGGTGGCAGGGTGTTTGACATTCATTCCCTTTCTTGCATGGGGCCTAAGCATGCAACCAAGGACACAGATTTGAATTTTAAACCAATTTGTATGCATTAGAGCATCTGCATGTAGTTCAAATTTGAATTATGCATATGAATGCATTAAAAACTCAGTTAATGCATAAAAATGTCCAAACGAACCCCAAAAAATCCCATAAATTGACACAACACTATGCATAAAAATGTCCAAACGAAACCACCTCAAAGCTATTCTTTCTGATCAATCTATCCTAGAGTTCGTACTAAAATAACACGAGGCTATTCTTTCCGATCGATCTAACCAAGAGTTCGTACTAAAATAACACCAAAGCAAATTCAGATTCATAATATTCAATCCAACACAAAGAACTTCAAAGAGTGCCTCAAGATTTCTACCGGAGAAACAAACACAAGAACGTGCATCAACCCCTATGCATAGATTACCCCAATGTCACCTCGGGAATCCGCGAGTTGAGTGCCAAAACATATATCAAGTGAATCAATGTGATACCCCATTGTCACCAAGAGTATTCAATTGCAAGACATATATCAAGTGTTCTCAAATCCATAAAGGTATTAAATCTGATAACAACAAAATCTCAAAGGGAAAAACTCAATTCATCACAACAAGATAGGGAGGGGAAAGCACCATATGACCCAACTATATTAACAAAGCCCGCGATACATCAAGATCGTGACATCTCAAGAACACGAGAGAAAGAGAGAGATTAAAAACATAGCTACTGGTACAAACCCTCAGCCCCGAGGGTGGACTACTCCCTCCTCTTCGTGCTGGCCGCCGGGATGATGAAGATGGCCACCGGAGATGATTCCCCCCTCCGGCAGGGTGCCGGAACGGGGTCTAGATTGGTTTTCGGTGGCTACAGAGCCTTGCGGTGGCGGAACTTCTGATCTAGGTTAACCCCGAGGTTTTTTTTGGAAATTTTGGGAATTATAGGGTAAAGAGGGGGTGCGGGAGGTCACCGAGGTGGGCACAACCCACCTGGGCGCGCCTGGCCCCCCAGGCGCCCTGGTGGGTTGTGCCCCCCTCGAGCCACCCCCCAGGTGCTGCTCTGGCCCATCTTGGGTGTTCTGGTCCATAAAAAATCTCCAAAAAGTTTCGCGGTGTTTGGACTCCGTTTGATATTGATTTCCTGCGATGTAAAAAACAAGCAAGAAACAACAACTGGCACTGGGTCAATAGGTTAGTCCCAAAAAATGATATAAAGTTGCTATAAATTGATTGTAAAACATCCAAGAATGGTAAAATAATAGCATGAATACTTCATAAATTATAGATATGTTGGAGACGTATCAGCATCCCCAAGCTTAATTCCTACTCGTCCTCGAGTAGGTAAATGATAAAAGAAATAATTTATGAAGTGTGAATGCTAGCAAAGTGCATAAGTTTGATCAATAATGATTTCAATCACTTTTCCTAGCATCATAACAACAATTCTTTCTTATAAAACTTCTCATGTTATAGTAGCAACCAATTCACATGTTAAGGTTCAAACGTGAATTCTCTTGAAACCCAACAACCTATGTTCTCAGTCACCAAGCAATTGTAATTCAACTTATTCAACAGAGTTTAAGTAATATCTCCACATACTCAACCATCTTATAGTCTTCTATGATTGCTAGCACTCACCGCATACACATGAGCAAAATGTTTCAACCAGACACATAGAAAGATAGGGGCTTATAATTTCGCCTCCCAACGTATTCACCTCAAGGGTGATGTCAACAATAATAACTCATGCTACCCATATTCAACTGGACATATGTGCCTAGATCTTTCCTCACCACATGATGCTTGCCAAAGGAGAAAAATAAAAAGGAATAGAGAGAAAAACTTTGACACTTTGCATAAAAGTAAATATATGGAAGTAAAAAATAGGCCCTTCGCAGAGAGAAGCACAGGTTGCCATGCGCTTATTTGTTTGTATGCTCAACCCCTTAATGCAAAAGAACGTCACATTATATTGCCCCTTATGATAGCAACCTTTATTATGCAGTCTGTCGCTTTTATTCTTTGTCATCACAAGTTCGTACAACGCTCAATTTTCTCTTACACTAAATGGTCTAACACTTTTAGAAGCAATTTTTATTGCCTTATTGCACCGATGACAACTTACTTCAAGGATCTTGCTCAATCCTGAGGTAGGTATGGTGGACTCTTGAAGATAAGATTTGGGTTTAAGGGTTTTTTGGATGCACAAGTAGTATCTCTACTTGGTGCGGTATTTTTGGCTAGCAAAGATGGGGGGCAAGCACCACATGTTGAAGGATCTATGACAATATAACTTCTATGTGAATATGAACAAACATAAATCATTACGTTGTCTTACTTGTCCAACGTTAACAATTTTGGCATATAATATTTTGATGGGGGCTCACAATCACAAAAGATTTCCAAGATAATGTATTTGCACGTGAAAGTTCTCTTCCTTATACTAATTATTCGTGAATTGCTTGTATGACCAATATTGTGATTGTCAAGCCTCAAAAGATTTCACTTTCTAAACCCAATGTGAAGCTACCACTAGGCATGATATGATTTCAAATTTATGACATTCAATTTATTCAACAATTTACTCATAGGATATAAGTGAAGCACAAGAATAATTCCATAGAAAAAGAGCTTCGTTGACGGGATGTGAATGCCGCTTATCTAGCCTCCCAGGCAACTATTTGAGGACTCTATTTTATTTAGAAACTTTTAGATCTTAGTATTTTATTAAAACAACAAGCAAAAACCAATTAAAATGACATTTCAAGGATAGCACAACTCATGTGAAGAAGCAAAAACTTAGGCTCAACCGATACTAACCGATAATTGTTGTTGAAAAAAAGGGTGGGATGCCTACCGGGGCATCCTGATACGTCTCCAACATATCTATAATTTATGAAGTATTCATGCTATTATATTATCCATCTTAGATTGTTTTATATGCATTTATATGCTATTTTACATGATTTTTGGGACTAACCTATTAACCTAGAGCCCAGTGTCAGTTTTTGTTTTTCCTTGTTTTTGAGTTTTACATAAAAGGAAAATCAAACGGAGTCCAATTGACCTGAAATTTCACGGAGCTTATTTTTTGGACCAGAAGAAGGCCATGGAGTAAAAGAGTTGGGCCAGAAGAGTCCCGGGCTGCCCACGAGGGTGGGGGGGCGCCCACCCCCCTGGGCGCGCCTCCCTACCTCGTGGACAACCCGGAGACCCCCCTGACTTGTTCTCGACGCCAAAACCTCTTATATATACAGAAACCTCCAAAAAATAACCTAGATCGGGAGTTCCGCCGCCGCAAGCCTCTGTAGCCACCGAAAACCAATCTAGACCCGTTCCGGCACCCCGCCGGAGGGGGAATCCCTCACCAGTGGCCATATTCATCATCCCGGCGCTCTCCATGATGAGGAGGGAGTAGTTCACCCTCGGGGCTGAGGGTATGTACCAGTAGCTATGTCTTTGATCTCTCTCTCTCTCTCTCATGTTCTTGATTCGGCACGATTTTGATGTATCGCGAGCTTTGCTATTATAGTTATATCTTATGATGTTTCTCCCCCTCTACTCTCTTGTAATGGATTGAGTTTTCCCTTTGAAGTTATCTTATCGGATTGAGTCTTTAAGGATTTGAGAACACTTGATGTATGTCTTGGATGTGCTTATCTGTGGTGACAATGGGATATTCACGCGATCTACTTGATGTATGTTCTTGTGATCAACTTTCGGTTTCTGTAACATTGTGAACTTATGCATAGGGGTTGGCACACGTTTTCGTCTTGACTCTCCGGTAGAAACTTTGGGGCACTCTTTGAAGTACTTTGTGTTGGTTTGAATAGATGAATCTGAGATTGTGTGATGCATATCGTATAATCATACCCACAGATACTTGAGGTGGCATTGGAGTATCTAGGTGACATTAGGGTTTTGGATGATATGTGTCTTAAGGTGTTATTCTAGTACGAACTCTTGAATAGATCGATCCGAAAGAATAACTTTGAGGTGGTTTCGTACCCTACAATAATCTCTTCGTTTGTTCTCCGCTATTAGTGACTTTCGAGTGACTCTTTGTTGCATGTTGAGGGATTGTTATATGATCTAATTATGTTATTATTGTTGAGAGAACTTGCACTAGTGAAAGTATGAACCCTAGGCCTTGTTTCAATGCATTGCAATACCGTTTGTGCTCACTTTTATCATTAGTTACCTTGCTGTTTTTATATTTTCAGATTACAAAAACCTTTATCTACCATCCATATTGCACTTGTATCACCATCTCTTCGCCGAACTAGTGCACCTATACAATTTACCATTGTATTGGGTGTGTTGGGGACACAACAGACTCTTTGTTATTTGGTTGCAGGGTTGTTTGATAGAGACCATATTCATCCTACGCCTCCCACGGATTGATAAACCTTAGGTCATCCACTTGAGGGAAATTTGCTACTGTCCTACAAACCTCTGCACTTGGAGGCCCAACAACGTCTACAAGAAGAAGGTTGTGTAGTAGACATCAAGCTCTTTTCTGGCGCCGTTGCCGGGGAGGTGAGTGCTTGAAGGTATATCTTTAGATCTTGCAATCGAATCTTTTAGTTTCTTGTTTTATTACTAGTTTAGTCTATAAAAGAAAACTACAAAAAAATGGAATTAAGGGTGCCTCATATGCTTCATCTTTTTATTGTCTTTTGTGAAAATGATGGGAAGGAAAATTGTGCTCAAGTACCGGAAGAAGAATTACATAGAATGCTTGGCATAAAATATGTGAATGATGAGCATGATTGCAATGTTGTTAGTATGAATTCTTTGAATACCCATGATGCTAATGATATGCAAAGCCACAAGCTTGGGGATGCTATGTTTGATGAAGATGATATTTTTTTGTCCCCCATGTTTTGATGAGCAAATTTATTATGATGAAAGCATGACTCCTATTTATGATGATTATTGTGATGACACATATGCTATAAAGAATAAAGATAACCATGAAACTTGTCATCATGATTTTAATTTTCAATTGGATTATGCTTCACATGATAGTTATTTTGTTGAGTTTGCTCCCACTACTATTGATGAGAATAAATTTGCTTATGTGGAGAGTAGTAAAATTTCTATGCAAGTAGATCATGAAAAGAATGCTTTATGTGCTGGTTATATGGTTTAATTCATTCATGATGCTACTGAAAATTATTATGAGAGAGGATCATATGCTTCTACATATTGCAATAATATCAAGTTTCCTCTCTATGTGTTGAAAATCTTGAAGATTTGCTTGTTTTACCTTCCTATGCTAGTTGTTTCATGTTCCCATAAGTTGTTTGCTCACAAAATCCCTATGCATAGGAAGTGTGTTAGACTTAAATGTTCTTGCCATGTGTTTCATGATGCTCTCTTTATGTTTCAATTCTTATCTTTTATACGAGCATCATTGAAATCATCATGCCTAGCTAGAAAGGCATTAAAGAAAAGCGCTTGTTGGGAGACACCCCAATATTTACCCCTACTGTTTTTGTGTGTTCACATGATTAAGCTACTTTAGTAATCATGTTTTATAGCTTTTGTTTCAATAAAGTGCCAAGTAGAACCTTTGGGATGACTTGGGTGAAGTCTTTGCGATCTTGCTGTAAAAAACAGAAACTTTTGCGCTCATGAGATTAGCTGACATATTTTACTGGAGAGTGCTTTTAGGTTGATTCTTTTTTCATATGATTAATAGAAAAATTCCTCAGGTCTACCAATTTATTTCAGAATTTTTGGAGTTATGTAAGTATTCGAATGATACAGATTACTACAGACTGTTCTGTTTATGACAGATTCTGTTTTCTATGTGTTGTTTGCTTATTTTGATGAATCTATGAGTAGTATCGGAGGGTATGAACCATAGAGAAGTTGGAATACAGTAGATATTACACCAATATGAATTTAGAATGAGTTCACAACAGTACCTAAGTGGTGATTTATTTTCTTATACTAACGGAGCTTACGAGTTTTCTGTTAAGTTTTGTGTTGTGAAGTTTTCAAGTTTTGGGTAAAGATTCGATGGACTATGGAATAAGGAGTGGCAAGAGCCTAAGCTTGGGGATGCCCAAGGCACCCCAAGGTAATATTCAAGGACAACCAAGAGCCTAAGCTTGGGGATGCCCCGGATGGGATCCCCTCTTTCGTCTTCGTTCATCGGTAACTTTACTTGGAGCTATATTTTTATTCACCACATGATATGTGTTTTGCTTGGAGCGTCATTTTATTTTGTTAGTATTTGCTTGCTGTTATTTATAATAATGTTTTGCATCTCTATTTTCAATAAAAATGTCAAGGATAGCCTTTACCATGCTTATTTTGCAAGTATACATGTTGTTGTTTCAAAACAGAAAGTTTACCGTTGTAGCAAAAATTCCCTAGAAAAGTCAGAATATGATAAAATGTTGAAACTTTTTGCATATTGAGATCTGTTAAATTTTCTACAGTGTGGTAGAATTTCATAATGTTTGGAGTTAAGGAAGTATGATGAATCTTGCATTCTTTACAGACTGTACTGTTTTGGCAGATTGCTGTTATGTTTGCATTGTTTGCATATGTTTGCTTGTTTAATGATTCTATTTGAGGATAGGAGTATTAAATATGCGGAGGCATTTAGTATGCAATGTTGAATAATAATTTTAGTGATTTGTTACAGTAGAAAATTATAAGGTTTTTGCATTGGTTTATACTAACTTATCTCATGAGTTCTTGTTGAGTTTGGTGTGGATGAAGCTTTCGAGATTTAGGAAACCATGATATGAGAGGAATTAAGGAGACACAAAAGCTCAATCTTGGGGATGCCCAAGGCACCCCAAGATAATATTTCAAGAAGTCTCAAGCATCTAAGCTTGGGGATGCCCCGGTAGGCATCCCACCTTTCTTCTTCAACAATTATCGGTTAGTATCGGTTGAGCCTAAGTTTTTGCTTCTTCACATGATGAGTGCTATCCTTGAAATGTCATTTTATTTTGTTTTGCTTGTTGTTTGAATAATATCCCTAGATCTGAAATTCTTAAATGAGAGAGAGTCTTCACATAGCTACATAATTATTTAACTACTCATTGATCTTCACTTATATCTTTTTGGAGTAGTTTGTCATTTACTCGTGTGCTTCACTTATATCTTATGAGTAAATGGTTCAATGATTTGAATATCATAAATCTGAAATTATATATGTTTCATATGCTTATCCCATGGGGAGTAATGACTTCACATATAATAAGTAGAGGTGGTAAATTTATTGAAGGTTAGCAAACATTGTATTGGTCACTTAAACAATTCATGAAAGAATATTGAAGGAAGAGAGATTTCACATATAAATATACTATCTTGGACATCTTCTATGATTGTGAGCCCCATTAATTATTTTCAAACCTGAGCAAATTAGTTGAAGTTGGACAAGGAAGACAACATGATGAGTTATGTTTGGATATATTTGTATAGAAGTTATATTGTTATGGATCCTCTAACATGTGGTGCTTGCTATTTAGAATCCTTTGCTAGCCAAAATATCTGTACTAAGCGAGAATACTGCTTGTGCATCCAGATTCCTTGAACCAAGTTTCTTCCATGAGTGTCCATCATATCTACCTATACCTGCCGTTCTAAGTAAATTTGCATGTGCTAAACTCTAAACCTTCAAATAATAATCTGTTTTGTATGCCCAAATCGCTCATGTAGCGACTAGGGGCTATCAGTATCTTCCATGCTAGGTGGGTTATTCTCACGATGAGTGGACTCCGCTCATCATTCACGAGAAAATGGCTGGTAACTGGGATGCCCAGTCCTATGATCAAAAGATCAAAAACAAATTCACAAATAATTTAAACAAACTCCCCCAGGATTGTTGATAGTTGGACGGCACCCGTTGTTTCGGACAAGCCGTGGAGTGTGATTGTTGGTGGAGGGGGAGTAAAAAATTTACCTTTTTGTTTGGGAACCGCCTATAATGTATCTAGTATGGAAGATATTGGGAACTCTTGGTCGTTAGGTTGACAATGAAAGCATACCTCTCAAAATTATTTTCATCTCCGTTTTAAAGCTTCGAGCTCTGGCACCTCTACAAATCCCTGCTTCCCTCTGCGAAGGGTCTATCTTTTACTTTTATGCAAGAGTCAGTAGTATTCCTTCTCATTCCAACCTACTCTTTAGTTGGCAAGCATCATGTGATGGAAAGATCTAAGCATATATGGCCATTCAAATATATTTGATCATGAATTATTATTGTTGAAATTACCCTTGAGGTAAAAGGTTGGGAGGCGAAACATTAAGCCCCTATCTTTCTCTGTGTTCGATGAATGCTATTTGTTCTAAAAATATGCTTTGAGTGGTAGCAATCATGGAAGACTATATGATAGTTGAGTATGTGGAATTTGCTAAATCATAGCTCTTACATAGACCCTTCCTGAAAATAAGATGAATTGTAATTGTTTGATGACTGAGAACATAGTTTGTTAGTTTTCAAGAAAGTTTATGGTCTATGCTTTAACATGTGAATAGCTTGTTACTTGATCATGAAAAGTTTTATGAGTTGAGCTACTGTTATGACATGTAATGATGCTAGAAAAGGTGATTGAAATTATCATTGATCAAACTTGTGCACCTGCTAGCATTCACACTTCATAAATTATTTCTTTTATCATTTACCTACTCGAGGACGAGCAGGAATTAAGCTTGGGGATGCTGATACGTCTCCAACGTATCTATAATTTATGAAGTATTCATGCTATTATATTATCCATCTTATATTGTTTTATATGCATTTATATGCTATTTTATATGATTTTTGGGACTAACCTATTAACCTAGAGCCCAGTGCCAGTTTCTGTTTTTCCTTGTTTTTGAGTTTTACAGAAAAGGAAAATCAAACGGAGTCCAATTGACTTGAAACTTCACGAAGCTTATTTTTGGACCAGAAGAAGGCCATGGAGTAAAAGAGTTGGGCCAGAAGAGTCCCGGGCTGCCCACGAGGGTGGGGGGCGCGCCCACCCCCCTGGGCGCGCCTCCCTACCTCGTGGACAGCCTGGAGACCCCCCTGACTTGTTCTTGACGCCAAAACCTCTTATATATACAAAAACCTCCAGAAAATAACCTAGATCGGGAGTTCCACCGCCGCAAGCCTCTGTAGCCACCGAAAACCAATCTAGACCCGTTTCGGCACCCTGCCGGAGGGGGGGATCCCTCACCGGTGGCCATCTTCATCATCCCGACGCTCTCCATGACGAGGAGGGAGTAGTTCACCCTCAGGGCTGAGGGTATGTACCAATAGCTATGTGTTTGATCTCTCTCTCTCTCGTGTTCTTGATTCGGCACGATTTTGATGTATCGCGAGCTTTGCTATTATAGTTATATCTTATGATGTTTCTCCCCCTCTATGCTCTTGTAATGGATTGAGTTTTCCCTTTGAAGTTATCTTATCGGATTGAGTCTTTAAGGATTTGAGAACACTTGATGTATGTCTTGGATGTGCTTATCTGTGGTGACAATGGGATATTCACGCGATCTACTTGATGTATGTTCTGGTGATCAACTTTCGGTTTCTGTAACATTGTGAACTTATGCATAGGGGTTGGCACACGTTTTCGCCTTGACTCTCCGGTAGAAACTTTGGGGCACTCTTTGAAGTACTTTGTGTTGGTTTGAATAGATGAATCTGAGATTGTGTGATGCATATCGTATAATCATACCCACGGATACTTGAGGTGACATTGGAGTATCTAGGTGACATTAGGGTTTTGGTTGATATGTGTCTTAAGGTGTTATTCTAGTACGAACTCTTGAATAGATCGATCTGAAAGAATAACTTTGAGGTGGTTTCGTACCCTACAATAATCTCTTCGTTTGTTCTCTGCTATTAGTGACTTTGGAGTGACTATTTGTTGCATGTTGTGGGATTGTTATATGATCTAATTATGTTATTATTGTTGAGAGAACTTGCACTAGTGAAAGTATGAACCCTAGGCCTTGTTTCAACGCATTGCAATACCGTTTTTGCTCACTTTTATCATTAGTTACCTTGCTGTTTTTATATTTTCATATTACAAAAATCTTTATCTACCATCCATATTGCACTTGTATCACCATCTCTTCGCCGAACTAGTGCACCTATACAATTTACCATTGTATTGGGTGTGTTGGGGACACAAGAGACTCTTTGTTATTTGGTTGCAGGGTTGTTTGAGAGAGACCATCTTCATCCTACGCCTCCCACGGATTGATAAACCTTAGGTCATCCACTTGAGGGAAATTTGCTACTGTCCTACAAACCTCTGCACTTGGAGGCCCAACAACGTCTACAAGAAGAAGGTTGTGTAGTAGACATCACATCCCCAAGCTTAGATGCTTGAGACTTCTTGAAATATTATCTTGGGATGCCTGGGGCATCCCCAAGCTTGAGCTTTTGTGTCTCCTTAATTCCTTTTATATCACGGTTTCCGTAAATCTTAAAAACTTCATCCACACAAAACTCAACAAGAACTCGTGAGATAAGTTAGTATAAACCAATGCAAAAACTTTATCATTCTCGACTGTAGAAAATCACTAAAATTATTATTCAACGTTGCATACTAAATGCCTCGTCATATTTAATACTCCTATCCTCAAATAGAATCATTAAACAAGCAAACATATGCAAACATAACAGCAATCTGCCAAAATAGTACAGTCTATAAAGAATGCAAGAGTATCAATACTTCCCTAACTCCAAAAGTTATGAAAATTTGCCACACTGTAGAAAGTTTATCAGAGCTTATTTTGCAAAAAGTTTCAACATTTTATCACATTCTGACTTTTCTAAGGAATTTTTGCAACAGCGGTAAACTTTCTGTTTTCAAACAGCAACATGTAGACTTGTAAAATAAGCATGGCAAAGGCTATCAATGCCACTTTTATTGAAATAAAAGATGGAAGAAATTATTCTAAATAACATCAAGAAAATCCTAACAAAATAAAATGATGCTCCAAGTAAAACTCATATCATGTGAAGAATGAAAACATAGCTCCAAGTGAGGTTACCGATAATGTTGAAGACGAAAGAGGGGATGCCTTCCGGGGCATCCCCAAGCTTAGTTGCTTGGATCTTCCTTGAATATTACCTTGGGGTGCCTTGGTCATCCCCAAGCTTTGGTTCTTGTCGCTCCTTATTCTCCTCATATCGACATCTCACCCAAAACTTGAAAATTCAATCACACAAAACTTAACAGAACTTTGTGAGATAGGTTAGTATGATAAAGAGCAAACCATTTCACTTTGGTACTGTCAAAGACAAGATTCATAATTGTTTCCACACAATGCCTACTGTGCCTCATCATTTCCATAATTTATATTGAGCAATATAAGCCATAAAAACTAGAAAGCAAGCAAACTATGCATTGAAAACAGAATCTGTCAAAAATAGAACAGTCTGTGATGATCTGGATAACTACCATACTTATGCTACTCCAAAAATTATGAAACAAACAGGACCACGTGAGAAATTTTTATATTAAACTTCTGAAAAAATAATAAACTCAAAATCACCCTTCTGTTAAAAATGAGACTTAGTTTCGTGAGCGCAAAAGTTTCTGTTTTTCAACAAGATCAAATCAACTATCACCCAACATGATCCCAAAGGCTTTACTTGGCACTTTATTGAAACAAAAGCAATAAAACATAATCAATACATTAGCATAATCATGTTAACACACAAAAACAGTAGGTAAAAGTGTCGGGTTGTCTCCCAACAAGCGCTTTTCTTTAATGCCTTTTAGCTAGGCATGATGATTTCAATGATGCTCGCATAAAAGGTAAGAATTGAAACATGTAGAGAGCATCATGAAGCATATTACTAGCACATTTAGGTCTAACCCACTTCCTATGCATAGTGATTTTGTGAGCAAACAGCTTATGGGAACAAGAATCAACTAGCATAGGAAGGCAAAACAATTGCAACTTCAAAACAATCAACACATAGAGAAGAAACTTGATATTATTGAGATATGTAAGAGCATACATTCCTTCCTCACAATAATTTTCAGAAACATCATGAATGGATTCAACAATATAACTATCACATATATCACTCTTTTCATGATGCACAATCATAGAAGATTTATCACTCTTTATGGCATACATGTCATCATAATAATCATCATAGATAGCAACTTTATTGTCATAGTCAATTGAAACCTCTTCCAAAATAGTGGATGTATCACTAAAAAGAGTCATGACCTTTCCAAGTCCACTTTCATCAATATTGTAATAAGATTCAACACCCTCCGAAATAGTGGGATCACTACTACCTAGAGTTGACACTCTTCCAAACCCACTTTTATCAATGTAATCATCATAAACAGGAGGCATGCTATCATCATAATAAATTTTCTTATCGAAAGTAGAAGGAATCAAAGTATCATATTCATTAAGCAAAGCATCCCCAAGCTTAGGACAAGCATTATTTCCCGCAAATAAATCTTCAAACATATCATACTCATTAAACATAGCATCCCCAAGCTTGTGGTTTTGCATATCATCACAATCATTCTTATCAATAGCATGAATGGCACCAATAGTATAGCAAACATTATTATTCTTCCAAGAAAGTGCTAAAAAGATTTTCAAGAGCATAAGGGATATCATTGTCTTCCCAATCATAATCATTACAACAAGTAGTAGGTATCACAAAATCATTCTCAATATCATCATCCTCCATTGACATAGTTGATTCACTTTCATGAGGCACAATGGTGATAGGAGTAACATTATTTGGGAGAGATACCTTTTTACCTTTATTCTTTCTTCTTTTATTCTTCTTCACCACATCATGTGTGGGTTTAATTAATTTTTCAAGCTTCTTGTTGAAGAGATTGATTGGATAGGAAGCTCCTCCTCGTTACCTGATTCATCATAATAAACACTAGGAGGGTATTGGGAAACATTTTCCCTTTCATTAGTACTCTTAATATTCCATTTGTTTTCTTGTCTTTAGGTAGTTGGCAATATAAGGATTCTCAATGCAATTTACCGCACAAAACATATAAATTTCTTCTAGATTAAAATCAAGAAACCTCTCGGGATTTGGAAAACCCTTAGTTATACGTTTCATTTCTTCATACCCCAAAAGAAGACTAAGCTCTTTATGTTGCTCAAGGGTAATCAAGTTATCACAATTTTTGGACATGATTTGATCATGAAATAATTTGCATTGGAAATTTAAATGACCACTTTCATTGCAAAGTTCACAAGGATGGAGAAACAAATTACATCTTTAAGCACAATCATCTAGCCTCTCTTGCAACTTCTTCGTTTCTAAATATTTATGCTTCTTACAAAATCTATCTTCCCTTTTTGGTGTGCAATTGCACTCCCAATTCATTCCGCAAAAATTGACATGCTTATAAGAAACATTTTTGTCAAGAATTGTGCAATCATCATTAGCATTTTGGATATTCAAAGAATTCAGACGAACAACATTGCGATCATCCTCATCATTCAAATATTTTGTGCCAAACATTTTATTAACTTCTTCTTCTAACAACTGAGCACAATTTTCCGATCCATCATTTTCAAGAAAGATATTATAAAGATGATCAATAATATAATGCAACCTCAATTCCATTTTTATGTAGTTTTTTTATAGATCAAACTAGTGATAAACAAGAAACTAAAAGATTCAATTGCAAGATCTAAAGATATACCTCCAAGCACTCACCTCCCCGGCAACGGCGCCAGAAAAGAGCTTGATGTCTACTACGCAACTTTATTCTTGTAGACACGTCTTGGGCCTCCAAGCGTAGAGTTTTGTAGGACAGTAGCAATTTTCCCTCAAGTGGATGACCTAAGGTTTATCAATCCATGAGAGGTGTAGGATGAAGATGGTCTATCTCAAACGACCCTGCAACGAAATACAAGAAATCTCTTGTGTCCCCAACACACCCAATACAATGGAAATTGTATAGGTGCACTAGTTCGGCGAAGAGATTGTGATAAAAGTGTAATATGGATGGTAGAAATATATTTTTATAATCTGAATAAATAAAAACAGCAAGGTAGCAAATAGTAAACGGGCACAAAAACGGTATTGCAATGCTTGAAAATGAGGCCTAGGGTCCGTACTTTCGCTAGTGCAACCTCTCAACAATGCTAATATAACTTCAGTTCGAGGGTTTGGAATTATTTGCAAATTGATTGGAGCCATGGTTCAAATGTCCAGCAGTCTATCTCCCAGGCAAGGGAAAGATTTGGACATCCATTCTTCTTTGAAGTGATGCTCACTGCTGCTTGGAATATTTGGATCTTGAGGAATGGAAGAACCTTCAGGGGGACAAGGGCTACTTTTGCAGCTTGGAGATGTAATTTTGTTCATGATATCCTGTTGCTGTCTCATAGACTTAAGGATAGTTCTAGACATAGACTTGTTGATTGGGTTAATTCCCTCATGTAAAGTAAGTTTTCTTCTAACCTAGCATAGGACTGTAACCTTTACTCCTCTGTACAGTTTGTTTGGTTATTTTTGAAATAAAGGGTTGTGGGGTTTTTACCCTACAGTAAATATTCAAAAAAACAATGCTAATATAATTGGATCATATAACCGTCCCTCAACGTGCAACGAAGAATCACCCCAAAGTTCCTATCTAGCGGAGAACATAAGACGTAATTGTTTGTAGGGTACGAAACCACCTCAAAGCTATTCTTTGCGATCAATCTATCCTAGAGTTCGTACTAAAATAACACGAGGCTATTCTTTCTGATCGATCTAACCAAGAGTTCATACGAAAATAACACCAAAGCAAATTCAGATTCATAATATTCAATCCAACACAAAGAACTTCAAAGAGTGCCCCAAGATTTCTACCGGAGAAACAAAGACAAGAACGTGCATCAACCCCTATGCATAGATTACCCCAATGTCACCTCGGGAATCCGCAAGTTGAGTGCCAAAACATATATCAAGTGAATCAATAAGATACCCCATTGTCACCA
Organism: Triticum aestivum; assembly: GCF_018294505.1. Taxonomy (NCBI): domain Eukaryota; kingdom Viridiplantae; phylum Streptophyta; class Magnoliopsida; order Poales; family Poaceae; genus Triticum; species Triticum aestivum. Next base: position 327,395,484 of record NC_057805.1, read on the forward strand.
CGATTATTCAATTGCAAGACATATATCAAGTGTTCTCAAATCCATAGAAGTATTAAATCCGATAACAACGAAATCTCACTCATCACAACAAGATAGAGAGGGGAAAACACCATATGATCCAACTATATTAACAAAGCCCGCGATACATCAAGATCGTGTCATCTCAAGAACACGAGAGAGAGAGAGAGAGAGAGAGAGAGAGATTAAACACATAGCTACTGGTACAAACCCTCAGCCCCGAGGGTGGACTACTCCCTCCTCATTATGGTGGCCGCCCGGATGATGATGATGGCCACCGGAGATGATTCCCCCCTCCGTCAGGGTGCCAGAATGGGGTCTAGATTGGTTTTCGGTGGCTACAGAGCTTTGCGGCAGCGGAACTTCTGATCTAGGTTAACCCCGAGGGTTTTTGGAATTTTGGGAATTTATAGGGTAAAGAGGGGTGCGGGAGGCCACCGAGGTGGGCACAACCCACCTGGGCATGCTGGGCCCCCAGGCGCGCCCTGGTGGGTTATGCCCCCCTCGGGCCACCCCCCAAGTACTGCTCTGGCCCATCTTGGGTGTTCTGGTCCATAAAAAATCTCCAAAAAGTTTCGCGGTGTTTGGACTCCATTTGATATTGATTTCCTGTGATGTAAAAAACAAGCAAAAAACAGCAACTGGCACTGGGGACCGGGTCAATAGGTTAGTCCCAAAAATGATATAAAGTTGCTATAAATTGATTGTAAAACATCCAAGAATGATAATATAACAACATGAATACTTCATAAATTATAGATACGTTGGAGACATATCATCGCACACGACCTCATTTTGCCGAGCGTGTGTGCCAGGAGGGCATATCCCCGACGGTTTCTCGGTCGTGTGGGAAGGACCCCCCTATCGCCCACACTCACTTGGCGATGGTTCCAAATGTCGTCGCCGAAAGGGGTTAAAAACCGTTTGTATAGCACTGACACGTACCAGTGAAGTCAGGTCTACACGAGCACGACCACCCGGGAGCTCATTCATTTGCCCATAGACAAGAGCACACTTGCTTTCACTCTGCCACAAACAATGATTTTGTAAGGAAGGATAACTTGCAGATGTGAACTTCACAACTGAAATTTCAAAATCCGTAGCTTGGTAACATGACTAAACTTTCCAAATTTCAAGCAATACCAAACAACATTACTTACAAGTTATGACACTACAAACTAGAGTACACTTTTTGACAGTAGTGCATCTTGCAATTGACTAGAACCAGGACATCTTCCTACAAAATGACCAGCTTTAAGCATCGAAATGATAACTATATCACACATGACTCCTGACCACGAGACCATTAGACAACACATAATGGAAGCCATAGTGCTGAACTTCACACTGGTAAAGCACAAGGATAGCAAGGTTTCCAGTAAAAGTTAGCAGACACATAAAACCAAGAATTGTTCCGAAGCACTAAAAGTCGGCACATATGGGGTTTAGTAAATCAATTACCTCGGATTTTGGAAGGAAAATCAAGGAAAGGAAGGATATGTAGCCCATGAATTCCCAGTCACCTTGTTCCTTTCAGCTACTGCAGGAAACAATCGATCAAAATATCAAAAAATCCACAACATGTGTCAGCCAGTGAAGCCGCGCAAGCTCTAGGCCGACTTGATCCCTCGATTAATTAGTCAGAAACCCATTGCATGGAGTAGTACTTATTCCCCACCCAATTACAAGAGTACTGTGTCCTAAGGGATTACCCGCTCTCAATTCGACGTCGCTACTACTGACTTGATTTCTCTGATCCTTATTTGACCGGCCCCGTCGACGTTCTGGGAACGGGGGTCCCCAGACTTGCCTGCCTGCGGCCCACAGCATGGCTATGCGAGTGGGCCCGTACGGCCCATCTTCACCAGGTAGCACTCAAGACCCTCGTGAGGGGCCAAGCCTCGCGAGGCGGACGATGCAAGACCTCCTCGGGAGCGGCCTCACCAGGTTGGCTCGCGAGGGGTGGAGAGATCAAGGCGAGGCGAACCTCGCGAGGACCTCATGACGTGAGCCATGACGACCAAGGCCAGGCGGGCGCCAGCGCGCACAGTGTCCTTGCTTCCACTTTGGTGCTAAGGAGGCAAGTGCAGGCGAGGAGTTCCGAGGCATTGGGCAAAGGTTTCCATATCGGTGCAATGAGACCAAGACCAGTAGGACGGCAAGACGGAGGTCACCGTGGAGCCCAAGACGGTGTCACCACCAGAGCCTTTGGCAGGCGAAGACTACTTTTGTCAGGATAAGCTGTACTAGCTGTCCCCTTTCAAATTGGCCGTTGTTGGCTCCCTTCCCGCTCAATATTTGGGAAGAGGACCAGGGCCCCTATAAATAGGGATAGCCACCATAGAAGGAGGCAACTGAGTCTCAACTCACCCCACCTTGGACTAGATCCAGTTCATCCTCACACCCACAAGTTCACCAAGCACAAGAACACCTCTCCTCAGGAGGTTGTTCTTCCCCTTGTACTGTTCATCCTCAGCCCAAGAGGCAATCCACCACCACCACACTGGAGTAGGGTATTACACCACAATGGTGGCCCAAACCAGTATAAATCTTGTGTCTCGTGTGTTGTGAGTTCGTCGTGCCTAGCCTAGAGATCTGGAAGTGTGTGAGGGCGTGATCGGTGAGGGGGAGATCTTTGCGCGCACCCCAGTGTTCGAACCTTAAGGGTTTTGCCGGAACCCAAATCCGACATTTGGCGTGCCAGGTAGGGGTGCGCTAGAGCCTCTCTCCCGCCAGTTGATCCACTGACGCTCCGCGGTTCCGATGTTCGGTGACCCAAGAACCAACACCGACCGCTGGGCAGCTTGGCCAGCCCGGGCGCTGTCGTCCACCCAGGAAGATCTCGACCCCGCGCTCCAGGTGGCATGAGCACCACCTAATGCTGCGGGGCGCGGGCGGCGTGGCCAAGCGCCGTCCCCACTTACTCCGCGACAGGCGCGAGCTGCTGCAAGGGCCGCAAGCCACGCCGCGGCGACGGCGCCGCACACCCGGCGGGAGCAGGCGAACATGCGGGCTGTGCTCACGGTGGCGCGGGAGCTGCTACTGTCGGATGTGGGGTTCCGGCAAACCCTTAAGGTTCGAACTCTGGGGTGCGCGCGAAGTCTTTCCCTCCTACTGATCCATGCCCTAGCTCACTAAGATCTCGCGAACAAACTCGACGAACTTGCAACACTGAAAGACACGAGGTTTATACTGGTTCGGGCCATCGTTGTGGTGTAATACCCTACTCCAGTGTGGTGGTGGCGGATTGCCTCTTGGGCTGACGATGAACAGTACAAGGGGAAGAACAGCCTCATGAGGTTGAGGTGTTCTTGTGGCTAGAGTAGGCTCTCGATCAGATCAGATCAGGCTGAGATCAGATCATGCTCAGATGCCTCTACTGTGATGGCTAGTTCTACTTATATAGGCCCTGGTCCTCTCCCCAAATATTGAATGGGAAGGGAGCCAACAACGGCGGGCAAATTTGAAGGGGGACAGCTAGTACAAGCTACCCTGACAAAAGTGGTCTTCGCTTGCGAAAGGCTCTGGTGGTGATACCATCTTGGGCTCCACGATGACCTCCGTCCTGCCGTCCTTCTGGTCTTGGTCTCGTTGCACCGATATGGCAACCTTTGCCTGATGCCTCGGCACTCCTCGCCCGCGCTTGCCTCCTTAGCACCAAAGAGGAAACAAGGACGCTGCGCGCGCTGGCGCCCGCCTGGTGCCGATCGTCATGGCTCACGTCACGAGAGCCTCCTGAAGTTTGCCCCGCCTTGATATCTCCGCTCCTCGTGAGCCCGCCTAGAGGGGCCGCTCCTGAGGAGGTCTTGCGTCGTCCGCCTCGCGAGGGTCTTGGATGCCTTGTTGACGAAGATGGGCCATACGGCCCACTAACTTAGCCACGCCGTGGGCCGCAGGCAGGCAAGTCTGGGAACTCCCGTTTCCAGAACGCCGACAGTAGCCCCCGGGCCCAAGGCGCGCTCGGGCTTGGCTTCGCGGCGAAGCCAAGGGTCAAGTACGGAGCGCCGCGGGCCCCCAAAGCCTGCGGCCTCGGTTGACGCGTGGTGGTTGATTGGATGTGGGCGTCTCCGCTTCCCCATGCTGCCTCGGCAACTGCTCGATTGGACAAAAGGCTGGCGCGGACGGCGCTTGCCTTCATTGTTTCTTACTCGCCTTGCTCCAGATCCCCTTTCTCGTTCCTCGCCACCGCTACCTCCAGATCTTCTCCAATCCCACTCCGCACCTGCGACCCATGGCACCGCGCAAGGTCAGGACTTCCTCGGCGCCGTCTTGGTATGAGCCGGCCCTTGAAGCACCCACCGTCAGAGAGAAGAGCCTCGCCTCCGTGCGTCTGCTGACGGCGGGGGAGAGCAACGAGTGGGGGAAGACGGAGCTCCGGCTCGCCTCCGATGTGCCGGAGCCTGAGGGAAGCACCTTCTTCCCCTTCTTCTCGAGCAGCGTTGCCGTCGGGTTGGTCCCTACTTTCTCCGACTTTTTTTATGAGGTTCTCAACCACTACGGGCTGCTGGCGTTGCACCTCCATCCCAACTCTGTCATCCTCTTGTCCATCTTCGCCTACTACTGCGAGGCGTACCTGGGCGTGCTGCCATCCGTGGTGCTTCTGCTCCACTTCTTCTTCCTTCGCGTCACCGATGGGCCACTCTCCGGATGTGCCAACTTCGTCGCGTCTGGCAAGGCCAACTCGATCTCGAGCACCAGGAAGAGGGCCAACAATATCCGATCCAAATGGGTCATGATGGACGCCAAGCGCGCCCATCCGCGCCTGGTGTTACCGACGCAGGCGCCCCAGCTCAACAAGGGGTGGCTCAAGGCGGAGCTTGTCGATGAGCGGACGTTGTCTGTGTTGGGGCAGATGACCACTGACTTGAAGCCGGGCAACGCGAAGGCAGCCAAGGTGACTGGGGCAATGCTCCTGAGGGAGTTCTTGATGCTGCGAGTTGCCCCTCTCCAGGCGCGCTCGTGCCCCTTGTGGGAGCTTGAAGAAGAGGGGAACAAGACCCGTCTGAGGCCTGTGGCCCTTCCTGGCGACGAATTGGATGCTGTCATGCGCCTCATAGTTGGGGACAACCAAGAGTACCCGCCTAGTGCCTTCGTTCCTTTGTTCCTCCGCAAGGACTGGGAGGAACTTGTCGCCTCCAGGCCGACCTTTGACGCGTGCGGCCTGGTGCCGCCGGTGCTCACAGGAGCTCCTGCAGCACCAAAGCCGGTGGAGGTGTCCTCCGATGAGTCCCGCGGAGGGGAGGAGGAGAAGGTGGACTCGGAGAAGACTCTTGAAGAGGTGGGGGAGACTTCTCCACTGAGCAAGGCCGAGATGCTCCGCGCCCTGCCCGACGACGCCGAGGCCGAGGCCCGCCAGGAGGAGAGGGAGCAGCCCCTCATCCCGACAAGGGGTGGGTCATCGTTGGTTCCTCGAGATGCCGCCCCTGTCTCGACGCCTCCTGAGGCCGGCTCTGGCCCTTCTGCCGCCGGGGCCCACGTGCCCACTCCTCAGGTCCCGACGTTGTCAGGCTTCAAGCTCCCCAAGCGGAAATATGTTGCAGTGGATCGGTAAGTGCCTTAAGCTTCATCTTGTCCCTGCTTGTACTTGTTATTTCCTGACGTTCGCCCTTGGTCGATCAGGCCGACGCCTTCAGCGAAGAAGAGGAAGGAGGACACGGCGGCCATGCCTTCCTCCGCGGAGAGAGGAGGCAGTAGCGCCCGCACCTCCCCAACCCGGTCGTCCTCGCGAGGCCAAGAGGAACATCGCCGTGTGGAATCAGCTCCCATGGCCCCGCTGGCTCCGGAAGTGCCGGCATCTGGCGCGGTTGATGAGGTCCCAGCTGCTCCGGAACCCGCAATCTCTCGGGCCCTAGCGATGACGCCGCCTCCTCCTACTGCTGCACCTTCACTCCCAGGTTCTTCTACCTCTGCTGCTGTCCTGGAGCGTGCTCTTTTGGAGATGACCCAGTTGCAGGCAGATCTCCTGAGCGCGGACCCGCGCCTGCTGGCCGGGCGCCTGGAGCTGGCCTCTGGCTGGCTTCACTCCGACTTGGCGGTTCGCGCGATGCTGAGTCAGGCCGTGGCGTCCTCCGAAAAGGAGAAGCAGAGCGCTGCCACTGCTGCAGCCAATCGTGAGGCGGCACTGAAGGACGCCAAGTCCGCCCGCGACCGCTGCCGAGAGCTGGAGGATGAGCTGAAGAGCCTGCGCGACAAGCACGCCAAAGAAGCACGCTGCCGCCAAGAGAAGGAGGAGGAGATGAAGGCCCGGGAGGACGCCGTCAAGAACCGTGATGCTGAGCTGGCGGAGTTGGGGAAGACGCAGGCCGCCGAGCGCAACCGGTTGGAAGAGCTGGAGCGGAAGGTGGAGGCGAGGGAGGCCGATCTTGACGCCAAGGCGCGAGTTCTAGCCGAAGACTGCGTGGCCTTTGCCGATCTCGAGAAGAGATCTCGCAAGGCACTGAAGACGCTCTACGAGCACGGCCTGGAGAAGTCACTGGCCACCGATGAGGATGGCCCCGCCCGGCTGCTTCCTCTCTTGGTGAAGGCGCTCGAAGAAGTCGTTGATGGTGTTGGGCCCATGGTGGAGGCAGAAGCTCGCGTCCTGTCTTCAGCTGCATTGACTCGCGTCTTCAGCCATCTGCACCTCCGTGACCCCAACGCTTGCCTTGACGAGCTGCTGGAGCCCGTGGCCGATGATCTTAGCGCAGCCGCCGCCGCAGCTGTACAAGGTCAAGTGGAGGCCTTGCTGAAGACGTTCCAAGGCTTTGTCTCCGCTCCTTTGTCCGGCGATGCCGCCGATCCTGCGGCTGGTGGTGAAGGTGAAGACGGCGTCACCCACGGAGGAGCACCTTCCGCAGGCGATGGCGGTATCCAGGGGTGACCTGCGGCTATTCTCCCGTTTCGTTCCTGCAACATGTATCAGGCCTCGTGGAGGTGTTTAGACTTTTCATTTGGTATTGTGAGGACAATGTGCTTGTAATATTTTGCTTCGAGATTTTGTGCTTTCCTTCCTATCTGCTTTGTGTTCTACGTCAGCAGAGCCCGGCCCCGCGCATACCTCAACCGCCATTGGGCCGACCGGAGACCAGGACGGACCAAGGAGTGAGGGGCTACGTGACCAGTTAGGCTCCTGAGTCGCGATGCTCAGGAGTCCCCCTTGACGCGCAAACAGCATATAGGGAGAGTTCGCGAGGATAGGTTGATGTTCTACGTCGGCAGAGCCCGGCCCCGCGCATACCTCAACCGCCATTGGGCCGACCGGAGACCAGGACGGACCAAGGAGTGAGGGGCTACGTGACCAGTTAGGATCCTGAGTCACGATGCTCAGGAGTCCCCCTTGACGCGCAAACAATCTCCATACCTTCCCTCGCCGAGGCCTCGGGAGGGGCGTGCGACGACCAGGTCCGGGAGGCCTGTTTGGGCGGCGTGCGCTTGGGCGTGACCCGAGAGCAGCCCCCAGGCCCGGGAGACCTGGTTGGGTGGCGAGCGCTTGGGCGTGACCCGAGCGCAGCCCCCGTGCCCAGCCCCCTCGGGCGGCTCTCCCGAGGGGAGGCGTTGCGGTGAGGCCAGACACTGAGCTCTGGGCTCCCTGAGGTTGGTACGACCGTGAAGCCGCCCTCAGTTGTTTATCACCAGCGTGGAGCATAGTGCTTCTGCTTGTGCACGGGCATAGCCGCTCCTCGGCAGTGTCGACGGCCAGCGCGGAGCATGGTGCTTCCACTTGTGCGTGGGAGGGGGGCCACCTCCGGGAGGAGCCCCCGGGGCATGTACAGCCCCACCCTGACATGTGGCTTGCACGGCAGGGCTGTGAGGTGTATCTGGGCACTCGTGAGCCAGCGTAGGACTCACGAGCCCTACCTCAAGGCGGGTTGCGCCTGGTCTTGAGTCTTGGTCGCTGTGTGTTCCTGCAACGTGGTTAGGTGCAAGCACTCTGCGTCCTCAGGTCCCGGCCCTCGACCAAGCTCAGCCGCCGCTCGTATGCCAGGTCGCGATGCCGTGGTCAAGGCCACGGGGTGAGGGCTGGAGAGCCAGTAAGAGCTCCTGAGTTGCGATGCTCAGGAGCCCCCCTTTTAACGCGCAAGCGAATTGCACGGGATGAATGGACCCGTGGCGGGTGGCGATCGAGTAGGTGATAACCGTAGGCAGGTTAAGCATGGAAGGCGAATCATCTTGGGTAAATGCAGGAAGGTACATGCCACTAGGTCCGGCCCGAGCGGCTTGGGGATGATGCAGCCCGAGGGGCGCCCCCAGCAAGGTAAGCTAAAGACATAAGCAAAAGGGATACATTCCACAGGGACGGACCCATGCGGCCTGGGAATAATTCAGCCCGAGGGGCGCTCCCAGCTAAACGAGCTTGGAAAATGTCACCTGGTTCTGTAGACGAAGTAGAGTTGGTGTAGCTGAGGGCGCGCGTCGAAGGAATGGCCCCTCACGAGCCACTGGGGCCCTGAGCCTCGGGAGGCTCTGGGGGCTCGGGAGGTTCCTCGAAGACCATCTCCATTTCTTCCAGGACGGCGTGGTACCTGGCCTTCTGAGCCGCCAGGATGCGCCGCATGTTGCGCTGATAGGCTGACGCCACGCTCGGCAAGCCGAAGGGCATGTGAACGTAGCTGTGTGGCGGGCCCTCGCAACAGCCCACACACGAAGGCCAGAAATGCTCCTAAGATGCGGCCCTGTTGAGCCCTGGGACGTCGATGCAGACATGCAGCCTAGCATCCTCGCCTGGATGGGGAGCTGCGCCTTGTGAGCAGCTGTCGGCGTGCATGGCTCTTGCGTCTTGCAGTTCCTGAGTGGTCTTGGTGATGAACTCTTGAGCGGTGGGCACTCCTTGCCCTGTGTTCTCCTGAGGGAAACATGCCGCGAAGCACGCCTCCAAGTGGTGCCCAAGCGCCTCCCTTGTGAGGTTGGCAAGGTCTGAGGCCCTCTAGAAGAGAGCCCCCGAGCCCTGCCTGAGGAGGGCGCTGGGTGCGCCTTCCTATGCGATGGAGGGAGGCGCGCCTGAAGCGGGCGCTGATCCTGATGAGGCTCCAGCCGTGTCGCCACCCTCCTGAGATCCTGCTCGGCGCAGCTGCTTCTTTTTCTTGGGGAGGGCCCCAGGAGGGCCCTCACTTTTGCGGTCGGGGTCATTGATTGCTGCAGCTTGGAAGGCGCGCTCGAGGGAGCACACCACATCTCTCTCTCACATGGGACCGTGATGATTCCGCGGCTTCCCGGCATCTTGAGGACGTTGTAGCCGTGATGTGTGACTGCCATGAACTTGGCCAGGGCCGGATACCCGAGGATGGCGTTGTACGGCAGGCGGATGTGCGCGATGTCAAAGTCGATGAGCTCGGTGCGGTAGTTCTTGCGCTCTCCGAAGGTGACAGGCAGGCGGACCTGCCCTATCGGTGTGGTGGAACCGTCGGTCACTCCTGAGAAAGGCTTAGTGGGCTGAAGCTGCTCATATGGCACTTGGAGGTTGTCGAACGTGTCGATGGATAGGACGTTGAGCCCTGCGCCGCCGTCGATGAGGCTCTTGGTAACCTGCATGTTGCTTATGACTGGGGAGCACATCATCGGGAGGGCGCCAGCGGTGGCTGCGCACTTGAGCTGATCTGCTGAGTTGAAAGTGATGGCGCATTGGGACCACCTGAGTGGGCGCGTGGCCTCGAGCTTGGGGAGCACCACGTTCACTTCACGAGCGAACTGTTTGAAGATGCGTTGAGAGGCTGGGGCCTGCGCGCCGCCCAAGATGCAGGCGATTGCTCACGGCTCTTGGAAGCCCCCAGCCTCCTCATCCTGATGGTGATCATCGTTCCTTCTTGGTGGCGGCAGTGGGGGAAGACCGGCGTTGCCCTGGGGGCGATCCTCACGAGGCTGGTCCCTCCAGGCGCCCTCACAAGGATGGTCCTGCCAGCGGTCCTCACGAGGCCTGTCGCGCCACTCCTGGCGCGGGCCACGGTCGTCCCAGCGTCCGCCTCCACGTCCTCCTCCACGGCCGTAGCCTCGGTCGCTACGCTCGGGGCGTTGACCGAAACGTCCTTCGTGAATTGTTCTGAGCTCTTGACAGTCACTGGTGTTGTGGGTGTTCAGATTGTGGAAGGCGCAGAACGGTCGGCTGTTCTTGGATGACTCGGGCTGATCTCTGCCCCGCTTGGTGTCGGGCTCCGCTGCGAGCACTGCCGCTTCCTTGCGCGTCACGTCCTTGGCCTTGGCTTTCTTCTCCTCTGCAGCCGCAGCTGGCAGCTCGAGGAGGGAAAGGCGCCCCTCCTCAGCTCTTGCGCACTTGGTCGCCAGGTTGAACAACTCCTGAGATGTGCACAGCTCCTCATGGATAGCGAGCTCTTCCTTCATCTTGACGTCACGGACGCCGTCTGAGAACCCGAAGATGATGGCCTCGTCCGTGACCTTGGGGATCTTGAGGCGAGTGTTGTTGAAGCGCTGGATGTACTTCTGGAGGGTCTCTCCTGGCTGTTGCTTGATGCGGCGCAGGTCACCCGCTGCCGGTGGGCGGTCGCGGGTGCCCTGGAAGTTGGCGACGAAGCGGTCGCGCATCTCATCCCAGGAGGAGATCGAGCCGTGCAGTAGGTTCAGGAGCCAGGAGCGGGCACCATCCTTGAGAGCCATAGGGAACCAGTTCGCCATGACTTTCTCGTCGCCGTTGGCTGCTTCAATGCTCAGCTCGTAGAGCTGCAGTGTAATGCCCACGATGCGGCTATATCTCCCACGTGTCGAGGCACGACTTAGAGGCATAACCGCATTGTGGTATTGTCGCAAGAAGGGTTATCTTCACACAATCCCATGTAATGAACAAGAATGGGATAACGAGAGTTGGCTTACAATCGCCACTTCACACAATACATAAATATAATTCATACATCATCCAAAATCCACACATAGACCGACTACGGTCAAATCCAAATGAAAATAAGATAACCCCAAATGTTAGATCCCCGATCGTCCCAACTGGGCTCCACTACTGATCATCAGGAAAAGAAACATAGTAACGACCACGTTCCTCGTCGAACTCCCACTTGAGGTCGATTGCATCATCTGCACTGGCATCATCGGCACCTGCAACTGTTTTGGTAGAATCTGTGAGTCACGAGGGCTCAGCAATCTCACACCCGCGAGATCAAAACTATTTAAGCTTATAGGAAAGGATGGTGTAAAGAGGTGGAGCTGCAGCAGGCACTAAGCATATATGGTGGCTAACATACGCAAGTGAGAGCGAGAACAGAAGCAACGCAACGGTCGCGAAGCTAGAGATGATCAAGAAGTAATCCTGAAACTACTTACGTTCATGCATAACTCAAACCGTGTTCACTTCCCGGACTCCGCCGAGAAGAGACCATCACGGCTACACACACGGTTGATGTATTTTAATTATGTCGAGTGACAAGTTCTCTACAACCGGACATTAACAAATTCTCATCTGCCTCATAACCGCGGGCACGGCTTTCAAAAGATAATACCCTGCAGGGGTGTCCCAACTTAGCCCATTATAAGCTCTCATGGTCAACGAAGGATAAACCTTCTCCCAGGAAGACCCGATCAGTCTTGGAATCCCGGTTTACAAGACATTTCGACAATGGTAAAACAAGACCAGCAAAGCCACCCGAATGTGCCGACAAATCCCGATAGGAGCTGCACATATCTCGTTCTCAGGGAACACCGGATGGGCAAGACGTTGGGTTGACATAGACCCTGGTTGCCCAGGGGGCGCCGGACATCGCCCAGTTTGGGCCAGCACTCGAAGGAGCACTGGTCCGGGGGTTTAAATAAAGATGACCCTCGGGCTCGCGAAAACCCGGGGGGAAAGGCTTAGGTGGCAAATAGTAAAACCAAAGTTGGGCCTTGCTGGAGGAGTTTATTCAAGGCGAACTGTCAAGGGGGTCCCATAAATCACCCAACCGCGTAAGGAACGCAAACTCAAGGAACATAATATCGGTATGACGGGAACTAGGGCGGCAAGAGTGGAACAAAACACCAGGCATAAGGCCGAGCCTTCCACCCTTTACCAAATATATAGATGCATTAATTAAATATGAGAATATTGTGATATTCCAAAATATCCATGTTCCAACATGGAACCAACTTCAACTTCACCTGCAACTAGCAACGCTATAAGAAGGGCTGAGCAAAAGCGGTAACTTAGCCAAACAACGGTTTGCTAGAAAAGGATGGTTAGAGGCTTGACATGGCAATATGGGAGGCATGATATAGCAAGTGGTAGGTAGCGCAGCATGGCAAAAGAACGAACAACTTGCAAAGCAAAGATCGAAGTGATTTCGAGGGTATGGTCATCTTGCCTGCAAGGTTCTCAGAGTTGTCGAAAGCTTGATCCTCGTAAACGTACTCAACAGGTTCCTCGTTCACGAACTCATCTCCCGGCTCTACCCAAAACAAGAATACAAGCAACGGAACCACAATCAATCACGAGAAATGCACAAGCAACATGATGCAAAACATGTATGATATGCGAGATATGATATGCGGTGCATATGCGTGCTTCGGAGGAAAAATGATGAACAAGGCTATAACTTGGAAAACCAAGCATGCCACTGGAAAGATGAGATGATTTCGGTCGAAATCGATATAAAGATCACCGGAAACGGATGCACGGTTTGCAAATGGCAAGCAAAACAAGAATGACACGATTCTGCTATTAACAGCATGATAGCACTTAGAATACTACAAGAAACTATGCTACAGCAACCCAACATAGCAACAAAGCATATGACAGTAATCTACAGGAGATGCTTGACAAAAGATGAACACTGAGCTACGGCTAGATCACAACATAACAGTTTCAAACAAGCAAGGCAAAAGTGCAAAAGATATCAGGTTCACAGACTTGGTGAAATTACTGGACATGCCTGAAACAGTATCAGGTAGCAATGTTCAGAGCAAGAAATCAACATGCTACAGGAACTTAACATAGCAAAACAAGACATGGCATGAATCTACTAAATTCATAGAACAAAAGTCCCTTACTGACGATAAGCCAAAAAGGACAAGAAGATATGATGGCAACCATGTAAACATAGCAAGTTCCGTTAACAGGTTTCAGACTTGGCAGAAAACAGAGCATGGCAGAAACAGACATTATGAGGGCATCTTGGTGAGTATGATGCACTCACCATAAGGCAATGCATGATAAAACAAACATACCTACAGCAAAACGGCATATTTATGAAGCTATCCATCGCAAGAACAAATACATAGCATGTATGAAACAACTACAACAAGCTTGGCAAAATTGAATAACACGTAAACAATCTGCCAGGAATATTTTATAGCAAAAGTAGAGCACGATTGAGTCATTCTATGGCACTCCATAATTGCAAACAGGGGCATAGATGGATAGAGCACAACTATATCTACAAAACATCCTTAATGAACATCTCCAAAATAAGCAGGGATCTCTCTGTAGCCACATGGATACATAGCAACAAAATAACAGCAGACAAAGACTTAACAAAATTACTAAGTCCCTGAAATCAGAAACATCACGAAGCCTAGTTTTCATGCTTGTGCTAGTCACCACAGAGAACATAAAAATACATAGCATATACCACTGTAAAGATGGCATGGCATACATCAAAACACATGTACAGCTCATGCTCATAAGATGCACACATTCAATGCAACAAAAATAACAAAACCTCAAGTTCTGATAAGTAACAGCAGTTAACAGCAATTAGCACTCTTGCACCAGATATTTGGGCATCAAGATGGACTAAAATGAACATGGTGCAATGGAACAAAATGAAGAGCATCTCGAGGTGAACATTTCGATATATTACACGCATGAAACGGAGCTATATGCAGAGAGTTATGATGCGATGAACAGGAGCATATATCATAAAATCTCTGAGACTTGGAATATTTCGGGGGGGGGGGGGGAGAAAGTCAACCTCCGGCGGATCTGAGATCTGGCGCGGCTAGGGTTCGAGCTCGCCGGAGAAGAAGCTGTCGCCGGAGCTTCTTGCCGGAGCGGAGGCGATGGCCGGCGGACGGGGACGGAGGAGGCCGGCCGGAGGAGGAAGAGGGCGGCGGGGTGGCGTGGCGCCGGCTAGGCGACGGCGAGGCTGCGGCGTGGCGGCGGCGTGGCGCCGGTGGCGGGCCGCAGCGGCGCCGGTGCGGGAGGACGGCGCGGCGGCGGGGCGCCGCGGGGAGGAGGCGCGCGCGCGGGGAGGAGGGCGGCGGCGGCTCGGGCCGCGGGGGCCGGCCCCGGGCCTCGCGGGCTTCGGCGGCGTACGGACGGCGGCTGCCACGTGTCGCCACGGGACGGGCGCGGCGGCGGGCTTCGCCCGGTCGGCGGCGGACGTGTCCGGCGGCGCGGAGGAGCGGGGGACGATTTTTGCTAGGGTTTTCGCCCGGATTTCGGAGGGGGTGATGTATTTATAGGTAGAGGGAGCTAGGAGACTCCAAATGGAGCACGGTTTTCGCCCACACGATCGTGATCGAACGACCTAGAGCATGGAAGTGACTTAGAGGGGTTTTGGGCTGTCTTGGAGGGGGTTTTGCTGCAACACACAAAAGGACTTTGCGGTTACCCGGTTAACCGTTGGAGTACCAAACGACCTCCAAATGGAACGAAACTTGACAGGTGGTCTAACGGTGGTATACCAAGGCCACTTGACAAGACTCGGTCCATTCCGAGAACGTTCAACACCCGCTCACAAAAAAGGACAAGAGGGGTGCGCCGGAGGAGGTGGGAGTGCCGGATTGCAAAACGGACAACGGGGAAAATGCTCGGATGCATGAGACGAACACATATGCAAATGAGATGCGCATGATGACATGATAAGAGATGCATGACATGAACAAAATGCAAAACGAAAACAAAACCCGACCACGAAGGGAATATCATAACACATAGCCGAAAATGGCAAGAGTTGGAGTTACAAATATGAAAAGTTACATCCGGGGTGTTACATGCAGGAACTCCGCGAGGTCGGAGGTGTCGTCACAGCGGGGAGGTAGATCCGGCTTGAACTTGCCTGGCCAGGCGACTCTACGCAGCTCGGGAGGTGAAGGCGCGGCAGCCGGCCATGGTTATCGGGGCCCGCCTCGGAGGTGGAGCTTGGTCTTGATGAGGTCCGCGCGGCGCCACCGCAGGCGGCCCGCGGTCTTGACGAGGCGGCGTGGGGAGCGCAGGTGCAGCTTCTCGCGGCCGAGGGATTTCTTGGCAGCTTCTCTCTTCGCGCGCGGGCACCAGACGTGGCGGATCACGTCGTGGGGCCGCGCGCCTTGGCGCCAAGGCGCAGTCTTGCGGCAGAGGTGGTGGAGGCGCGCCATGAGCCACGTTGCCTGTGGCTGGCGGAGGGTGAGGCAGAGAGAGGGACGGCGCCGGGGAGCCCCCTGCGGCGCGGACGAGCTCGGCGATGCGGTCGAGCCACTCCTCGTAAAGGTCGTCAACTGGGCGGTAGCGCAGGAGCTTGTTCGCCGCGAGGAGTGCGGCCCGCGCCTCCATGGGAGCGCGGCGTGCATGAGACGAAGAACCGGCCGGGGTCAGCGACGGAGTGGCGGTGCGGCCGTACTGCCGCACCGATGGATGCAGCAAGGACGCCTGTTGCTCGTTCCCTGCCGGGCCGGTGGCAGCGGGAGACGGAGAACAACGAGGTGGCCCGCCGACGGGAGCCGTCTGAGCAACGCGGGCAGTGAGGGCAGTCCGGCGCTCAGCTCGAGCGCGGCGAGCGTCCGCCATGGAGACGACAGAGCGACGGAGCGACGAATTGATGGAAGGGAAGCTACGGCGCACCCCTACCTTGCGCGCCAAATGTCGGATGTGGGGTTTCGGCAAACCCTTAAGGTCCGAACTCTGGGGTGCGCGGGAAGTCTTTCCCTCCTACTGATCCATGCCCTAGCTCGCTAAGATCTCGCGAACGAACTCGACGAACTCGCAACACAGAAAGACACGAGGTTTATACTGGTTCGGGCCACCGTTGTGGTGTAATACCCTACTCCAGTGTGGTGGTGGCGGATCGCCTCTTGGGCTGACGATGAACAGTACAAGGGGAAGAACAGCCTCCTGAGGTTGAGGTTTTCTTATGGCTAGAGTAGGCTCTCGATCAGATCAGATCAGGCTGAGATCAGATCAGGCTCAGATGCCTCTACTGTGATGGCTAGTTCTACTTATATAGGCCCTGGTCCTCTCCCCAAATATTGAGCGGGAAGGGAGCCAACAACGGCGGGCAAATTTGAAGGGGGACAGCTAGTACAAGCTATCCTGACAAAAGTGGTCTTCGCCTGCGAAAGGCTCTGGTGGTGACACCGTCTTGGGCTCCACGATGACCTCCGTCCTGCCGTCCTTCTGGTCTTGGTCTCGTTGCACCGATATGGCAACCTTTGCCTGATGCCTCGGCACTCCTCGCCTGTGCTTGCCTCCTTAGCACCAAAGAGGAAACAAGGACGCTGCGCGCGCTGGCGCCCGCCTGGTGCCGATCGTCATGGCTCACGTCATGAGAGCCTCGTGAAGTTTGCCCCGCCTTGATATCTCCGCTCCTCGTGAGCCCGCCTAGAGGGGCCGCTCCTGAGGAGGTCTTGCGTCGTCCGCCTCGCGAGGGTCTTGGATGCCTTGTTGACGAAGATGGGCCATACGGCCCACTAACTTAGCCACGCCGTGGGCCGCAGGCAGGCAAGTCTGGGGACCCCCGTTCCCAGAACGCCGACAGCTACGGTGCCGGCTGATGGAGAGCGGCCGGGATGCATTGCTGGAACGCGTCGCCGAGCTACTGGACACAGCGGCCACGGGAGCGCCGCCCTTCTGCTACCAGCTCACGCCCCAGGCAACGGCCGGATCCCACGGCGGGCTTCGCCGCGCCCGCGTGCCCCCGAGTGTGCCCGGGGGTCTCATCGACGTCAGCGGGACCCACGACGCCGGCCGCACCATCACACCCGCACCACCCCCAATGGGTGCGGGCACGAGTGTTGCCGCACACGCCCCAGCGGGGCACCACCCTACCACCCTCAGGACTGCGTGATGGGTTGGGCGACGTGGAGCGTGGGGCACTTCGGCGAGGTCTTCGGGGCAACGGCCTCGGAGGCCTACGTGCCCCGCATGATGAACCAGGAGTACACACCGGGAGATGACCCCGGCTCGTTCCAGGAGCGGGCTAGGAGCTGAGGCCTTCCAGGAGCCGCCTAAGAGCCCCACCAACCACGCCGTCGACAACAGCTACCGGGTACCACTAATCTCCCAAGAGCGGGCTTACGCTAACCATGAATCGCAAGTGAATCAGGTCACAGCACCAGGCGACAATTCCGGCACTGCGGTACCCGTCCCACCAGGAGAGGCTCGTTGGGGGCTGCATGGGGGGAGCCAGGAGCAAGGCCCCACCCCGCGTCGCACGGAGCAAGGCGTTACCCGGAGGTAGGCCCTCTGCTGGGGAGGCGCCGGCGAGCCCTTCCCCGGCAGAGGACCCGTGGTCGCCGAGGGCGCCGCTGGCGTCCCCTTTGCCCCCTTTGGTGTCGTCCTGGTTTTCGGTCATCCGAACAGTGGTAGAGGGTGGCGCAAGGCGGGGCCCTCGTCTGGCGATATGAAGTAAGGCTCACGCCTGTGAAGGTCTCCGCTCGTGACACTCCCACGTAATAATGAGTGGGGCTGTACATGCTCGGGAGCCTCAGGAGTGCCGCCCTTGGGCCTCGGGGGCTCCCTCCCACGTCCTAGTGGCAGCACTTAGCTCCGCGCTGGTGAGAAGACTCAAACACAAGAAGACTAGACTAGGCGCCGGACGCGGCCATTTGCTTTGGATCTCTTTTCTGTAGCCCTCCCTTCTGGATTTGGATTTAAGTTGAAGTTGAATTTTCATTGATGCGTGCGGGGGGTGCCTTTTCTCGTTCAAGCGATTTCTTGCTATCTGGTTCTTGCCTTAATTCGGAGTTCGCGCCTATTGCTTTCCCCTCGCGAGTGGGGCTGGGCATGGCACGCACGCGCCACGCGCATGCCCTACCACGGCTCGCGCTTGCTCCTCGCGAAGTCCTCTCGGGCAGATTGACAGGCGCATCAGGAGCTTCTCAGGAACTCACAACCTCATGAGTCAGTTCGGAACCTGCCCAGGTCAAGGTAAATTACAGCAGCAAACTCACCACGGGACTCGTGAACGCACGAAGGCACATGTTCAGCTTGGCCCAAAAATAGGGGCAGTAATCTATTTACATGAGGGGCTTCCCCTCCCAAAATGCTCTTACAACCTCTGGGGCTGTGCCCGAGCTTTTGTGTGCAGGATAAACAGCAGGGAAACACAGAATCAATCGGACATGTCGCTCGCCGCGTCCCTCGGGTCACCTTCAGACGCGTTGCTGTCACCATCGCTGGCATCACCATCACCTTCAACGGCGCCGCCATCACCATCATCAACCACGTCGCCTTCGTCCGCCGCGACCACCACTGCGTCGTCCTCGGAGGTGAAGGCCCTGACCAGCGCGTCCACATTGTCTTCCACCCACCACGCCAGGTGGCCCCGAATGGCCTCCGGAACTGGAGCAATGGCGGCGTCAAAGTCGAAATTGGGATAGGTGTTCTGGAGATAGCGGCTCGCCCCCTTTCAGCAGGGGGCTGGGGGCTGGCGCCCGCCCGGCTACTGGCCAAGCCTCGTGAGGGGCCCGAATGAGTGGAGACTCGCCGCTTGAAGAGGATCCCAGGATCGAAGCCAACCAGCTGCCGTCCATGATTAGAGGAGGGGCCCTTGGCACACTGGCCGCGCTCCAAGCAAGGCCGCAAAAGGGAGACGGTGAAGGCACGAGCTCAAGGCACCCCGCTGGCAGGCTTGCTCCCCCGGCGGACCCCGCGCCAGGGGCGGCGAGCAGGCTTGGGGCGCTCAAGGCTGGCGGGGAAGACGAAGCGAGGGGAGGATGCCCCTCGAGAGGCCCCGCGGCCTTGGCGGAAGGGACCCTGGGGAACCAACCGTCAGAAAGGGAAGCGACGCACAAGGAATGACAGACATAAGGTACTTACTCATCGATGGCGATATACTTCCTCCGCTTCAACGGCCCGAAGGCGCCGCAGCAGCAGCTTGGGGGTCCCTTCCTCTTGCGGAGCTCCTCAAAGTCCACGCGGAGCCGGCCGAAGCGTTGGACGTGGCGACCATCACGGGGCGCAACTGGAGAAGCGCCCAAGGAGGCCTCAGGAGCGCTAAGCTGGGGGAAGCTGTCGGGCTCCGCCTCGTGACGACCTGCCGAGGCCTCAGGAGCTTCGACCTCAGGAGCAGCGGGCTGGATCGCCCCTTCAACTGCCGCCCCTGCGTGGGAGCCTCAGGCAGCATCGACACATCGACACAAGCGCCCCCGGCCTCCGACGGTGCTTGCCCCCCAGCGTCCACTCTTGGGGCAAGATCGGGGCTGGTGGCAAGGAGAGGAACCACGATGATGGGGTTCTCACGGGGCCCCATAAGGCCGACTGGACGCAGCCCCCACTCATCGAAGGAGGGCATGTGCTCCACAAATTGCACCTTGTTCAAGCAGCGGTACAGAAGACAACTCTTCCCTGGCATGTCGTCGGGCAACGGGACGCCCGTCAGGACCTCGAGCACCGTTCTCCGCACCTCAAGGGGGAGCCCGGACTCCTGAAGTCTCATGTGGTCATTGCTGCTGAGCAAGGCCCACATCGGTCGAGAGTGTCGCTGAAGCGGAGCGAATCGGCGCCGGACAAACTCCTTCACCACCATAGGCGCAGTCACGCCGCGTCTTTCAGCCTCTTCAGCCTGAGCCAGATGGAGACAAGGTGCGGATCGGCGAGCCTTTGGTGCACCAACCGGAGTTGGGAATGGCGGGCGCTGACGGAGCAGAGAGCAGGGGGCTGAACACTCCGACATCAACAAATACCCACCGTGTCCGAAACTCGCTCGTGGATGGCGGAAGCTCAAAGTCAATCCCTGCGCCGGCCGTCGCTGCCACAGCCTGGAAGCTCAGGCATTCCGAGCTCTGTCGGGGATCAATCAGGTGCAACGAGAAGAAGTGGCGGAGAAGGGCCACAGAAGGATCAACGCCCACCATGGCCTCGCAAACAAAGGCGAAGACGGCAAGAAGGGTCATGGATTGGGGATCAAGGTGCAGCATGTGGAGCTAATAATGGGCAAGCACTGCGTTGAAGAAGGCGGAAAAAGGAGGAACCAGGCCAGCCCAGAGGGCGTCGATGAAGAATGGGACCTCGGTGGCCGTCCTGTCGACACGAGCTCGAGATGCAGGCCAGGCCACCGTTCTTCCCCACTCATTAAAGCTGGAGGCGAGCATGGGGTGCACCTTGTTCCATGGCTTCTTGGTTGAGCACCCGCGACCTGCCAACGGCAGGATCAATGGCCGGACGTAATTCGACGGAGGACAGGGGCTCCTTCCCTTTCTCCGTTTGATCCGGCACCATGGCGATGGGAGGACTGAGCTCAGATCGGATTGGGAGAAAGGGGCTGAGCTTCGAGGAAGCGGAAGAATTGGGGGAGTACGCCGCAGCGATGGGGGGGAACCATGTAGACCGCGGTCGCCGCCTAGCCAGGCGGGTATCAAGGCAGCATGGGGAAGCGGAGACGCCCACCTCCAATCAACCGCCACGCGTCGACCAAGGCCGCAGGCTATTGGGGCCCGCGGTGCTCCACACTTGCCCTTTGGCTTCGCCTCAAAGCCAAGTCCGAGCGCGCCTTGGGCCCGGGGGCTACTGTCGGTGTTCTGGGAATGGGGGTCCCCAGACTTGCCTGCCTGCGGCCTGCGGCGTGGCTCTGCGAGTGGGCCCGTACGGCCCATCTTCACCAGCTAGCACTCAAGACCATCACGAGGGGCCAAGCCTCACGAGGCGGACGACGCAAGACCTCCTCGGGAGCGGCCTCACCAGGCTGGCTCGCGAGGGGCGGAGAGATCAAGGCGAGGCGAACCTCGCGAGGATCTCATGACGTGAGCCATGACGACCAAGGCCAGGCGGGCGCCAGCGCGCACAGTGTCCTTGCTTCCACTTTGGTGCTAAGGAGGCAAGTGCAGGCGAGGAGTTCCGAGGCATCGGGCAAAGGTTTCCATATCGGTGCAACGAGACCAAGACTAGCAGGACGGCAAGACGGATGTCACCGTGGAGCCCAACACGGCATCACCACCAGAGCCTTTGGCAGGCGAAGACTACTTTTGTTAGGATAAGCTGTACTAGCTGTCCCCTTTCAAATTGGCCGTTGTTGGCTCCCTTCCCGCTCAATATTTGGGAAGAGGTCAGGGCCCCTATAAATAGGGCTAGCCACCACAGCAGGAGGCAACTGAGTCTCAACTCACCCCACCTTGGACTAGATCCAGTTCATCCTCACACCCACAAGTTCACCAAGCACAAGAACACCTCTCCTCAGGAGGCTGTTCTTCCCCTTGTAATGTTCATCCTTAGCCAAAGAGGCAATCCACCACCACCACACTGGAGTAGGGTATTACACCACAACGGTGGCCCGAACCGGTATAAATCTTGTGTCTCGTGTGTTGTGAGTTCGTCGTGCCTAGCCTAGAGATCGCGAAGTGTGTGAGGGCGTGATCGGTGAGGGGGAGATCTTCCCGCGCACCCCAGTGTTCGAACCTTAAGGGTTTTGCCGGAACCCGAAATCCGACAGGCCCACATCCAAGTCAATACACTAGTTAATTCAGAGTGGCAACACGAAACACGCACTCAACCATGCACACCAGCACAAGCACAACGTGCGCCCACCACACAGCTAGCACACACACGCACGCCTCCAGCAGCATGAACACCACACGCACGCCACCGGCAGCACGCAACCCACGCACAACACGGACGGACGCCCATGCCGAGATTCAACCCTGCTAGACCGCATCGAAGTCGCATCGAAAGAATTGAAAAACAAGAGAGGGAGGGAGCAAGGGGAATGGGAGCAAGGATCTGAGCGTACCTATGAATAGGCGACTTGTTGTTTCCTGCCGTCTAGCTACTACTGCTTCCGACCAGTGTCCTCGCCCATCTCTAGGCGCTAGGCGATGGCGATGACATCACACATGACTCTAGTCAGTGGTGTGGGAGAGAGGATGATGCTGGCGACGGAGATGGCCCAACGGAGGAGGGGCCACCATCACTAGGGCAGAGGATGGGGTGGGAAGAGGCAAGGAGGAAGGACGGGGCCGGTGGCGGCGACAGGAGAATCATGGAGGAGGAGTGGAGGCGGCGGCAGAAATAGGTGGAGTCGTGGTGGAGGCGTGTGTGGTGGCGGCGGCAACCCTAGGAGAGGCGAAGAAAATGGTGGTGGGTGGAGAAGAAAATGCAGCCTCTATCTCTCTCGGTTTCAACGCGTTTTCTCTGGCTGACCCACATGATCCAGGATAAAATCATTCTCGCCAGCCCCTTCTGGCCACATGGCATAACCCAGCGTCTGCTTTTTCTGCATACGTTAATGCGTTTGATGGTAAGGGGGTGCGGCTAGAGAAGGAGCACAAGGAGGATTCGGCCTCCTTGGGGCGCCTCCTTGGCTGCTCCTCCCTCCCCCCACCTATATATATGTGGGAGGGGTGCCACACAACACGACGGCAATCTCTTAGTAGTGTGCGGCGCCCCTCTCCACAATTTTGTCCCTCGATCATATTTTTGGAGTGCTTAGGCGAAGCCCTGCGGAGATAGCATGACCACCACCGTCACCACGCCGTTGTGCTGCCGGAACTCATCCACTACTTCGTCCGTCTTGCTGGATCAAGAAGGCGAGGACATCACCGAGCTGAACGTGTGCTGAACGCGGAGGTGTCGCATGTTCGGTACTCGATCGGTTGGATCGCGAAGAAGTTCGACTACATCAACCGCATTGTTAAACGCTTCCGCTTACGGTCTACGAGGGTACGTAGACACACTCTCCCCTCTCGTTGCTATGCATCTCCATGGATAGATCTTGCATGTGCGTAAATTTTTTTTGTCTTCCATGCAACGTTTCCCAACAGTGGTATTAGAGCCAGGTTTATGCGTAGATGATATGCACGAGTAGAACACAAAGAGTTGTGGGCGGTGATAGTCATACTGCTTACCACCGACGTCTTATTTTGATTTGGCGGTATTGTGGGATGAAGCGGCCCGGACCAACCTTACATGTCCACGCACATGAAACCGGTTCCACCGACTGACATGTAACAAGTTTTGCATAAAGGTGGCTGGTAGGTATCTGTTTCTCCTAATTTAGTTGAATCGAATTTTACTACGGCCGGTCCTTGAAGAAGGTTAAAACAGCAAACTTGATAATCATCGTTGTGGTTTTTACGTAGGTAACAACGGTTCTTGCTAGAAGCCCGTAACAGCCACGTAAAACTTGCAACAACAAAGTAGAGGACGTCTAACTTGTTTTTGCAAGGCATGTTGTGATGTGATATGGTCAAGACATGATGTGATATATGTTGTTGTATGAGATGATCATGTTTTTTAATATTGACAACCGACAGGAGCCTTAGGGTTGTCATTTAATTATTGTACGAAATGCAAGCGCCATGTAACTGCTTTACTTTATCGCTATGCGTTAGCACTAGTTGTAGAAGCAATAGTTGGCGAGATGACCCCGATGCAATGATGGAGATCAAGGTGTCGAGCCGGTGATGATGGAGATCATGACGATGCTTTGGAGATGGAGATCAAAAGCACAAGATGATGATGGCCATATCATGTCACATATTTTGATTGCATGTGATGTTTATCCCTTATGCATCTTATTTTGCTTAGAACAGCAGTAGCATTATAAGATGATCCCTTCACTAAAATTTCAAGATAAGAGTGTTCTCCCCGAGTATGAACCATTGCCAAAGTTCGTCGTTTCGAAGCACCTCGTGATGATTGGGTGTGATAGACTCTACGTTCACATACAATGGGTGTTAGACAGTTTTACACATGCAAAATACTTGGGTTAAACTTGACGAGCCTAGCATGTACATACATGGTCTCGGAACATTGGAGACCGAAAGGTCGAACGTGAGTCATATAGTAGATATGATCAACATAGAGATGTTCACCATTGATGACTACCCCATCTCACGTGATGATCGGACATGGGTTAGTTGATTTGGATCATGTATCACTTAGATAACTTGAGGGATGTTAATTTAAGTGGGAGTTCATTAGTAATTTGATTAATTGACATAATTTATCATGAACTTAGTCTAAGTAGTTTTTGCATATCTATGTTGTAGATCAATAGCTCACGATATAGCTCCCCTATTTTTGATATGTTCCTAGAGAAAACTAAGTTGAAAGATGATGGTAGCAATAATGCGGACTGGGCCCATGATCTAAGGATTATCCTCATTGCTACACAGAAGAATTATGTCCTTGATGCACCGCTAGGTGATAGACCTATTGCAGGAGTTGATGCAGACGTTATGAACGTTTGTGTGATACTACTTGATAGTTTAGTGCACCATGCTTTACAGCTTAGAATCAGGGCTTCAAAGACATTTTGAACGCTATGGAACATATAAGAAGTTCCAAGAGCTGAAATTGGTATTTCAGTCTCATGCCCGAGTTGAGAGGTATGAGACCTCTGAAAAATACTTTGCCTACAAGATGGAGGAGAATAGCTCAGCTTGTGAGCATGTGCTCAGAATGTCTGGGTAATACAATCGCTTGAATCAAGTGGGAGTTAATCTTTCAGATAAGATAGTGATTGATAGAGTTCTCTAGTCACTATCGCTAAGCTACTAGAGCTGTGTGGTGAACTATAATATGCAAGGAATGACTAAAACGATTTCCGAGCTCTTCGCGGTACTGAAATCAGTGGAGGTAGAAACCAAGAAGAAGCATCAAGTATTGATGAATAACAGGACCACTAGTTTCAAGAAAAAAAAGGGCAAGGAAAATAAAGGGAACTTCAAGAAGAATGGTAAGCAAGTTCTACTCCCATGAAGAAACCCAAAGCTAGACCCAAGCTTGAAACTGAGTGCTTGTACTACAAAGGAAATGGTCACTGGAAGCGGAACTGCCCCGAATACTTGGCGGATAAAGAGGATGGCAAACTGAACAAAGGTATATTTGATATAAATGTTATTGATGTGTACCTTACTAGTGCTCGTGGTAGCCCTGGGTATTTGATACCGGTTCAGTTGCTAAGATTAGTAACTCAAAATAGGAGTTGCAGAATAAATAAAGACTAGTTAAGGGCGAGGTGGCGATGTGTGTTGGAAGTAATTCCAAGGTTGATACGATCACCATCGCACACTCCCTCTACCTTCGAGATTAGTGTTGAAACCTAGATGTTATTTGGTATTTACGTTGAGCATGAATATGATTAGATCATCTTTGTTGCAATACATTTATTCATTTAAGTCAGAGAATAAATGTTGTTCTGTTTACATGAATAAAACCTTCTATGGTCATACACCCAATGTGAATGGTTTATAGAATCTCGATCGTAGTGATACACATATTCATAATATTGATGCCAAAAGATGCAAAGTTGATAATGATAGTGCAACATACTTGTGGTACTGCCGTTTAGGTCATATTGGTGTAAAGCGCATGAAAAACTCCATGCAGATGGACTTTTGGAATCACTTGATTATGAATCATTTGATACTTGCGAACCATGCCTCATGGGCAAGATGACTAAAACTCCGTTCTCCGGAACAATGGAGCGAGCTAATGACTTATTGGAAATAATACATATCAATGTATGCAGTCCGATGAGTGTTGAAGCACGCGGCGGGTATCATTATTTTCTGACCTTCACAGATGATTTGAGTAGGTATGGGTATATCTACTTGATGAAACACAAGTATAAAACATTTGAAAAGTTAAAAGAATTACAGAGTGAAGTGGAGAATCATCGTAACAAGAAAATGAAGTTTCCATGATCTGATCGTGGAGGTGAATATTTGAGTTACGAGTTTGGCCTTCATTTAAAATAATGTGGAATTGTTTCACAACTCACGCCACCTGGAACACCACAGCGTAATGGTGTGTCTGAACGTCGTAACCGTACTTTATTAGATATGATGCGTTCTATGATGTCTCTTACCGATTTGCCACTATCGTTTTGGGGTTATGCATTAGAGATAGCCGCATTCACGTTAAATAGGGCACCGTCTAAATCTGTTGAGATGACACCGTATGAACTGTGGTTTGGCAAGAAACCTAAGCTATCATTTCTTAAAAGTTTTGGGGGGTGCGACGCTTATGTCAAAAGGCTTCAGCCTGATAAGCTTGAACCCAAAGCAGAGAAGTGCTTCTTCATAGGATACTCGAAAGAAACTGTTGGGTATACCTTCTACCACAGATCTGAAGGCAAAATCTTTGTTGTTAAGAATGAGCCCTTTCTAGAGAAGGAGTTTCTCTCGAAAGAAGTGAGTCGGAGGAAAGTAGAACTTGATGAGGTAGTTGTACCTTCTCTCGAATTGGAAAGTAGTACATCAAAGAAAGTTCTTCCCGTGATGCCTACACCAACCAGAGAGGAAGCAAATGATGATGATCATGAAACTTCAGATCAAGTTACTACTGAACCTCGTAGGTCGACCAGAACACGTTCCGCACCAGAGTGGTATGGCAATCCTGTCCTGGAAGTCATGTTGTTGGTCAACAGCGGACCTACGAACTGTGAAGAAACTATGATGAGCCCAGATTCCGAAAAATGGCTTGCGACCATGAAATCTGAGATAGGATCCATGTATGAGAACAAAGTGTGGACTTTGGTGGATTTGCCCGATGATCGGCAAGCCATAAAGAATAAATGGATCTTTAAGAGGAAGAGGGACGATGACAGTAATATCACTGTCTACAAAGCTCGACTTGTCGTAAAGGGTTTTCAACAAGTTCAAGGGGTTGACTATGATGAGTCTTTCTCACCCGTAGCGATGCTTAAGTCTGTCTGAATCATATTAGCAATTGCCGCATTTTATGATTATGAAATCTGGCAAATGGACGTCAAAACTGCATTCCTTAATGGTTTTCTTAAAGAAGAGTTGTATATGATGCAACCAGAAGGTTTTGTCGATCCTAAAGGTGCTGACAAAGTGTACAAGCTCCAGCGATCCATCTATGGACTGGTGCAAGCATCTCGGAGTTGGAATACACGCTTTGATGAGGTGATCAAAGCATATAGTTTTATACAGACTTACGGTGAAGCCTGTATTTACAAGAAAGTGAGTGGGAGCTCTGTAGCATTTCTAATATTATATGTGGATGACATATTGCTAATTGGAAATGATATAGAATTTCTGGATAGCATAAAAGGATACTTGAATAAGAATTTTTCAATGAAAGACCTCGGTGAAGCTACTTACATATTGGGCATCAAAATCTATAGAGATAGATCAAAACGCATAATAGGACTTTCAAAGCATAGACCTTGACAAAGTTTTGAAGGAGTTCAAAATGGATCAGTCAAAGAAAGGGTTCTTGCCTATATTCAAGGTGTAAAGTTGAGTAAGACTCAAAGCATGATAACGACATAAGATAGAGAGAGAATGAAAGTCATTCCCTATGCCTCAGCCATAGGTTCTATAATTATGCCATGCTGTATACCAGACCTGTTGTGTGCCTTGCCATGAGTTTGGCAAGGGGGTACAATGGTGATCCAGGAGTAGATCACTGGATAGCGGTCAAAATTATCCTTAGTTACCTAAGAGGAGTAAGGAAATGTTTCTCGGTTATGGAGGTGATAAAGAGTTCGTCATAAAAGGGTTACATCGATGCAAGCTTTAACACCGATCCGAATGACTCTGAGTCTCAATCTGGATACGTATTGAACATGGGAGCAATTAGCTAGAGTAGCTACATGTAGAGCATTGTAGACCCGTTGACTAAACTTCTCTCACAAGCAAAACATGATCACACCTTAGTACTCGTTGGGTGTTAATCACATGGCGATGTGAACTAGATTATTGACTCTAGTAAAATCTTTGGGTGTTAGTCACATAGCAATGTGAACTATGGGTGTTAATCACATGACGATGTGAAGTTAATCACATGACGATGTGAACTAGATTATTGACTCTAGTGCAAGTGGGAGACTGATGGAAATATGCCCTAGAGGCAATAATAAAGTTGTTATTATTATATTTCCTTATTCATGATAAAGGTTTATTATTCATGCTAGAATTGTATTGACCGGAAACTTAAATACATGTGTGGATACATAAACAAATGTCGTGTCCCTAGTGAGCCTCTACTAGACTAGCTCGTTGATCAAAAGATGGTTAAGGTTTCCTAACCATAGACATGAGTTGTCATTTGATAATGGGATCACATCATTAGGAGAATGATGTGATGGACAAGTCCCATCCGTTAGCTTAGCATATGATCGTTCGGTTTATTGCTATTGCTTTATTAATGTCAAATACATATTCCTTCGACTATGAGATCACGCAACTCCCGGATACCGGAGGAATACCTTGTGTGCTATCAAATGTCACAACGTAACTGGGTGATCGTAAAGATGTTGTACAGGTATCTCCGAAGGTGTCTGTTGAGTTGGCATGGATTGAGATTAGGATTTGTCACTCCGTGTATCGGAGAGGTATCTCTTGGCCCTCTCGGTAATACACATCACAAGAAGCTTGCAAGCAAAGTGACTAAGGAGTTAGTTACGATATGATGTATTACAGAATGAGTAAAGAGACTTGTCGGTAACGAGATTGAACTAGGTATAGAGATACCAACGATCGAATCTCGGACAAGTACCATACCGACAGACAGAGGGAATCAAGTATGTTGTCATTACGGTTCAACCGATAAAGATCTTCGTAGAATATGTAGGAACCAATATGGGCATCCAGGTTCCGCTATTGGTTATTGACCAAAGAGGTGTCTCGGTCTTGTATACATAATTCTCGAACCCGTAGGGTCCGCACGCTTAACGTTCGTTGACGATGTAGTATTATATGATTTGGTGACCGAATGTTTTTTGGAGTCCCGGATGAGATCATGGATATGACGAGGAGCTCCGAAATGGTCCGGAGGTAAAGATTGATATATAGGACGATGATATTCGGACACCGGAAGTGTTTCAGAGTGCACCGGGTAGTTATCTGGTCACCGGAAGGGGTTCCGGACACCCCCGGGAGAAAGATGGGCCTATTGGGCCAGTAGAGGGGAGCACACCAGCCCACAAGGAGTTGGCGCACCCCCATATGGCAGCCGGCCTGTGGGAGAAAGGAAAGGAGGGGGATTCGGCCTCCCCCTTCCTTCCCTCTCCCCCCTTTCCTTTCCCCCTTCGACAGATATGGTAAGGGGGGCTAGGGAAGGAGCACAAGGAGGATTCAACCTCCTTGGGGTGCCTCCTTGGCTGCTCCTCCCTCCCCACCACCTATATATATGTAGGAGGGGGACGCCACACAACACGGCGACAATCTCTTAGCCGTGTGCGGCGCCCCTCTCCCTAGTTTCGTCCCTCGGTCATATTTTCGGAGTGCTTAGGCGAAGCCCTGCAAAGATAGCATCACCACCACCGTCACCATGCCGTCGTGCTACCGGAACTCATCCACTACTTCGCCCGTCTTGCTGGATCAAGAAGGCGAGGACGTCACTGAGCTGAACGTGTGCTGAACGCGGAGGTGTCGTACGTTCGGTACTCGATCGGTTGGATCTCAAAGAAGTTCGACTACATCAACCACGTTGTTAAACGCTTCTGCTTACGGTCTATGAGGGTACGTAGAAACACTCTCCCCTCTTGTTGCTATGCATCTCCATGGATAGATCTTGCGTGTGCATACAATTTTTTTTGTTTTCCATGCAATATTTCCCAATAGCGAGGAGGGTTGAGGTCTAGCCATTTCTTCATCACCGCCCTGAAGGTAGGTGGGATGACCAGCAAGGCGATGTCTTCCTCATCCTTGATCTGCACGTAGAACCTGATCGGCTCCCTTGCACCCTCCTCGTGGTGGAGCCTAGGCCTCCCGCCAACTCCTAGCGGCTGGCACATGGCAGCTACCTCTGTCTGGCACCTCATCCCTCCTAAGCCAATGGTTGGTGGGGATGATGTCCTTGGCATCCTCGGTACTTGTTGGGGATATAACCCCGCGGTATAACCCGCCCTGAAAGGGCCGGGTTAAGCCGGTGGCGACTCTCGACGCTAGGCCTCAGGTAGGCCCAAGTGATCAAAACACAGGGCCGGAGGGGCGGCTCACAAGATGGGCCGGCTTAAGGCCCAAGGTGAGGAGACGGCGCGTGGCCTGGAGGTGTAAGCCGCCCGATGATGACTTTTCATAGAAGGCAAGGCGACCTAGAGTCAGGATCGGGCACGAAACATGACCCGACCCGGACTCTTGTAAGCCGGCGGCCTCGACCTGTATATAAAGGTGAGTCCCCGGCATAGAATAGGACAAGTTACAATCAATCGATAGCTAGGTCAAGTGAATCCGCTCCCTTGTAATCGATACTCAAGCAATAAGCAACAAGAGCAGGAGTAGGCTTTTTATCTCCCCCGTGAGGGGCCGAACCTGGATAAACTTGTGTCTCTCGTCCCGCTCAACCCCGACAAGTTAATCACTGTTGCGATGGCCTCGCGACTAAGTCCTTTCACTAGGACATCTGTCGTGACAAAACCACGATAGTACCGTCAGCTCAGTTGAGATAGTACGCAAACTGGTACGAACGCTTGGCCTCTGGTGGGCCTGGTGAAGATTCTTCCAACATGGAAATTGCTCCGAACGGTTTGATTTGGTGTAATCCTGGTTGGTTTCCTTCCATAAGTGATTTTTCTTGCCAAACAATGATAAACAAGTTTTTCTTCTCTCTCGAAGGATTAACATTAGAAATAACCAAGAAATAAGAAAACTAAACAACAAAAAGAAAATATAAAAGAAGGAACAAGAAAGTATGAAAAGGAATAACTAAACAACAAAAGGAAAATATAAGAGAAGGAATAAGAAATCATAAACTCTTATTAGGCAAGGGTAAGTGTTTCAATTGGCGTTTATATTGAGCCCGAGCCTTGCACATATTCGTGTGAGAGTTCGAATTCCCTATGGAACACTCATTGCGTCCAATTGTCGGGGCTTCGCACACGGATCACACCCGAGCCATAGACGGGCCAACCCACTTTCGAGTGTATTGTTTTGTGAAAGTCGATCAGTTTTGGAAACCTTCTAGAAGATTCCTGAATCAGTTTTTTTCTTTATTCTTTACCGGCTTTCATAGTTTTACTTTCGTTTTTATTTTCATTTTATGTTTTCTTTTCTTGTTTCTCAGTTTCTTTTTATTTTTCTCCCTTTTTATTTTTTCCTTTTTTAAGGTTACTTCTCTTTCACTAAAAATGTTTGCATTTTTTAAAAAACTTTGTGTTTTTTAATAGTTCTTAAAATTTTCAAAAACGGATTCTCTGTTTAAATATTTGTTGATAAATTCAAAGAATTATTTTTTTTAAATCGTTCTTTTAAAAAATTCTTCAGACTTTCAAACAATGTTCCCGTTTTCAAAACTTTATCGCAAATTAAAAATGTTTGTGGTTTCAATAAATATTCATGAATTTCAGAAAATGTTCTCATTTCTCAGAAATTGTTCAGAATTTCAAAGAATGTTCTCATTTTCAATTTTTTTCTCACAAATTTAGCAAGTGTTCATTTTTCTTAAATCATGTTTTTTATAAATTGTTTGGAATTTCAAAAACATTTATTATTTAAAAATCAATTTTTTTAAAAAAACGGGTTTTGAAAAGAAAAAGTTTCTTTAGTGTTTTAGATGAAAATGCTGGTACATTGTTTCCACAGTGTGAAACGTTCAAAAAACATAGCCACAATGTTGCTAGAGGAGAAAGCAGGTGCTACGGGGAAATTGATCGCTACAGCCAAACCCGAGTCATGTACAGGCGTACTCTCCTCTTGGGCTGGCCCAGCCGAGCACCTATGTGCGTTCGCTCTGCATCCTGCCACAGCGAGCGGCACATAGCTACCTTGCGCAAAAAATGGCTGCTAAACAAGCAGGACACCTCACATGTCATGATTGCTACTTTATTTTTGTTCTTTTCTTCTGTTCACGAAAACCAACAAGAATGGAGGACGTCGTTTTCTTTTCTTTTCTCTTTTTCAAATGCATTAAACT
Organism: Triticum aestivum; assembly: GCF_018294505.1. Classification (NCBI taxonomy): domain Eukaryota; kingdom Viridiplantae; phylum Streptophyta; class Magnoliopsida; order Poales; family Poaceae; genus Triticum; species Triticum aestivum. Next base: position 327,427,429 of record NC_057805.1, read on the forward strand.
TTTTAAAATTTGTGAACCTTTTACAAAACCATGGACTTTTTCAAATCCGTGATTTAGTTTTTGAATTCGTGAACTTTTTTCAAATCCACAAACTCTTTTCAATTTTTATGAGCATTTTTCCAAAATCCATGAACTTTTTTATAACTTGTTAAGTTTTTGAAAAAACCGATTTTTTTTTCAAAATAGATCATCTTTTTCAAATTTGCAAAGTTTCCCCCAAAAAAATCTATGAACTTTTTTCAAATTCCATGAATGTTTTCAAAATCCTGAAATTTATCTCAAATTTGTGAACTATTTTCTATTTTCATGAACTTTTGGTCAACGAGTTTATTTATTCCATTTTTTTAATTTCGTGTCTTTTTAATGAAACGGCTCACCAGTCAACTATTGCCCGGTCAACTGTCGACTGTCAACCGTGAACGAGCAATGGACAACGAGGAGCGAGCGTGAAGGATGGAAGTGGCAGCGGGCGCATTTTATTGGGCCGACTGAAGCGTGAGCGCCAGTTGAGTGATCGGGCGCCTGAAGCGCCGATTGGGAGCTCCCCATAGCGACGGGACTCTTAGTGTTTCTTTAGTCTCTCAGTGTTTTTTTAGAATATGCACCCTTTATTTAGAGTTCAATGTTCATGGGAATACAGATGATATCGGGCAGAGAGACAAGCCACACATGGCGTCCGGTAGAAAGAGAGGTACTCGCCTTGGCGAGAGCATGTGCCTCGCCATTGTACTGACGCTTCTCATGAATGGATTGAACATCTCTGAATGAGCTTCGCTTGGCCTTGATCTCTGGTAGTATAGTGACATATCGACATGGAGAGCCCTCCATTGACATTCAATTTTACCTCATGTGCAGGGTGCAGCAAGACGCAGCCAGCGAGTCGTAGATGTCGGTGCATGCACGTCGCTCTGGTTCGCCTGAAGGCCCCCGAAACTTACATGCACATCATTAGAGATTACATGCACGCCCTTTGCTGGATTAGAGCTGTGGATATGAACCAAGTTTAGATCCTCCAGAAACTTTGTGATAAAGCAATGCGTACCCATCGGACTCTAGTGATAGCTCGCCTGCGAGCCCACCATATCGCCCACATCGTCACAAGCACTCGAGTGAAATCCTCCTCCGGCAAAGTGTCCACCAACCAGAGCATCCAAAGCTTAGCATCATCCGTTCTGTTCGAGATTGCTACCTCAGTGAGTTCCTCGTCCGCCAGGGCCCAAACGCATTTGGGCCTGGTCCATATGTATCTCTCGAAGAAGTCCGGCTTTTGTACTATTTTGGGCTAATCTTTTCACCAACCGGCCTTCAAAAAGCCTCAGCCTTCAGGTCTGCGTCCAAGATTGCCTAAAAAAAATATCTGTGCCCAAGATTTGTTTTTTGTTTCACAAGGAAAAAAGGAAGAAGATGTGTACATCTGAGGTATGGTCCACAACCAATGACTGCCAGCTGTCCATTCTTCTGAAATGGAAGTGCTCCATTACTATACCAGGGAGGTAAGTCCTTCAAGGTGGCGGCACATCGCATCGTGGTACCATGTAAAATACACGGTGATCATAAAGCCTGGCTTGGGAGTTCAGAGTGAGCTGGAAGTCATTCTGTGTAGGCCGGTCTAGCCACCCATTACAATGATGGCCTCGTCGTCCACTGATTTTTACATCGAGCTCTCCCCTGATTAGGTAGCCTGACCTGGTCTTATTCGGATTGGATTTGCATTAGCATAGGTTGTTAACTTAGCAGTGCCCGATCATAACCTATCAGCAGACCTTGAGTAACCTATCCAAGAAGGCTTTCCACTGCATTTTCATTTCAATTCCCCTACTTTTGGGATATACATATACTCTATCAGCATTCCGCAGACCGAGAAAAGGGAGGCGAGCAGCTCCCGCAATGATTCCGCCCGACTAATACTTATATCTACAGAAAGATGCTATTGGTATTAATATTACAGCACTGCCGCGTGATCATCAACGAATTCTTTTACATGAACGAAATAGAAAAGGTTTGAATAAACAAAGAGGAAAGGAGAAGCTTTGGAAGTCAATCATTTGCGCTTTCCGAGTAGATGAACTGAGCTAGATTTTTAGTCGCTTCCATTGGCGAAAACACATGCAGCGCTCCTTCATGAAACAGGGCATGCAATCCCGAAGGTCTCCATAGTATTCTTGCTCAAATGCTCAACGGCTGGGATCGCACATGGCTTTGGGGGTCCTGATGACAGTATGCCAAAGCTTTGCATGCACAGGCAAGATCGTAATGTCGGCAAACAAAAACCATTGGTAGGTGTAGATGTTCACGTCTTCGACCGTTGCCTCGGGAAATTATGCGGCTGACACGTACTACTCAGGTACTGATTAGCTGATACGATTTCCCCGAATTAGCAGTAGTAACATCTTTTTGGGTGGCGGTGGCAGACTGACAACACATCGCTGCTGCATGCGTCTCCGGCCGGAGCCACTTTTGCTGTGCAGCCGAGTTGTCCGGCTTTGCATTTGGATAATCACATGCCAAGCTAGCTGCCACCATCCCCTTCTCCTTTACGGTGCGAGGCATGATTCCCCCAAAGATCAAGGCCCGCCTACCTGGCCGCCCCCTTCATTACAGCAGAGATCGAAATGCTCCGTGGCCCATGGCCATGGGTCAGGCGGGCTCCTCCTCCTCATCACAGCGGAGAGAAAGACGTCGGCATATGTTTCTTTTTGCGTGTTGCTTGAGCCCATCGTCATGTGCCTCTCATCAGAGGCAGCCAGCTCCACCGCACAGCAAAAGGAGCCAGCTTTGGACCATCCCTTCCTTCCCTTTTCATTTTTCTCCTCTCTTTTGGCAAACGGAAATCATTGATTTGCAAATTCAGACTTAAGTGTCGGTCTCCAGGCAATTTGCCAACAATGACCAATAAGCAACAAGCTGTTTAGGTGAATGAGCAACAAGCAGCTTGGATACACCGGTTGTGCTCGTCAGTAGGGAGATATGTATGTGCACCGATACTGAAGCTAGGAGATTCCACTAATCGACAGGACCATGCCTTTCCTTTAACCCAGACAGATCACAGCATCCTATTTTGCTCCCCAAGTTGCCCTAGGGGAAAAGGGTGAAGAGTTCCTAAAGTAGTTAGCGGGTGCATGTACAGTGGAAATTTCTGTTCTGGACTGTTGGTAAGCAAGCATCGGCCATTATTCAATTCATTCAGTTAAAAGCAGAGATTATGATTGCATTTTCCTTGAGGACAGGCAGGCATGCAGGCAGGCCAATCTCTCCGGCCGGCTGCATGATTCCCCCTCTGCCCGACACTAGTTTACGACTAGCCGCCTAAAAGGAGCCTAGGATTTGAACGCCTCCAGTGTAGCATTCGTCTGCTTTGTTATGTTAGCGAAACAGTTCTAGCTCTGAAGTCGGTGTTTCGTCAGGATTATTCGTCGGCTTGTAGCTTGTGGCCTTATTTTCTTCATCCTTTTCAGTTCGATGTGAGAGCCGCAGGTGATTTCACTTTCAAGAAAACACCTGCAAGTGGTTCAATCGATCCGTTCCAAAATCGGGAGGCCTGAGCAACACGACGCATTTTTTTCCTCCTGTCGAGCAATTTTCAAGCTTCATCATAAATCAGGCAGCTAGCTGCTTTCGATGTCAAGCAAGATATAGACGGCATGATCACGGGGAGCCACCGATCGATCGCTCCTGACGTAGCAACAAACTTCCCAATTGTTTGTTTTTCGGGGAGCAATCACTTCCCGTCCAAGCTTTGATCCGCGCATTGCCACCGCGCTTTAGTCGGAAAGGAAATGGAGAGTTTGGGGAGGGAATGGCTTTGCTTCCACTTAACTGTAAGGTGGGGGTTGTTGCTCACTTTCTTTCTTGGCACAACGCTTAGCACTTGAACCACCAAAGGAGACCGACACTGCTATGTTATACGGGCCACACAGAGTTTGCCTCCGATGCAAGAGACGGCATGCAACGGCCGGGAGGTGCGTACGTGCTTGGGTTGGGGATCAGTACCTGACCTAGTACCACTAGTGTTAGCACGTTCCATACCATCATACTCATACCAACTGAAGCTAAGCCTAAAAGAAGATACTATCAAGTAGTGGTATTATCGATGCAGTGCTACAATCCAGTCTGATAGATAATGTCGTGCTGTGGCCTAGAAATCGAGCATAGCAAATCGGCGAATCCATCCACGGGCCACCATGAACGATCGGTGTTGGACCACCGCTCGCTGAGGCGAATCCTTGTGCGGATTTTCATCGAGGGAGAAGAATTATACTCCCCTCCCTCCATCCCACATACATCCATATCTCACAAATCTAAGACAAGAATTTTGAGTCAGAGGGAGTACTATATAAGTATTTTAGAGATTCCACTACAAACTACATACAGATGTATATAGACATATTTTAGAGTATAGATTCACTCATTTTGCTTCGTATTTAAAAAGATTTATATTTAGAAATGAAGGGAGTAGTATGCAAACGTATTTGTTGTTCGATGGGCCGTGTATTAATTTAGTATTTTTTTTCTTATAAGGTGTATACTTTAGTTGTTGAGTGTCACATTCATCAGTCATATAATCTGCAGAGGCGCGAGTATGATTCATCGCTATCGAATAAAGGTTTGACAAGATAAAGGCACATTGTATTGATCTCTGCTATATATATATATAGCTATAAGGGCATTTCTAACAGATCTCCTATATATAACGGAGGATCTGGTGAAGTAAACCCTTAGTGGAGTTTATTTACTCCACTGACTTTTGGTTGGACCTAGCCGATCCTCTAGATATAACGGAGTTAATATAAATTTGCATGAGTTCAGCCTAGTTTCAACCGAAATTTGCATAGATTTAAACATAAGTTCAACCTAGTCGAACACATTGTCTAACAACCGAACTTTAAACATAAATTCAAACTTGAACTACACTAAACTTAAACTACTCATCATCCTTGCCTAAACTTAAACTCTTACCCTTCTTGTAGAGTGCTAGCCATTTGGCCCGTCGTGAGACCACCGCTCTTGGGGTTTGGCCTTGTGCCGTCGTCGGCGATATTGGGGAAGATGTGGTGCCATTCTTCGACGTCGATCTCCTCCTCGTTGTCGGAGATGACGACCATCCCGTCCACCGCCTTGTCGGTGAATCGCTGCCGCTCTGCATCCACCGACTCCGGGTATTGGCAGCGGACGTCTGCCATGTACTCCTCATCGGCGGCCTCCGCCGCAAGGAACTCCCTCGCTACCCGGTCCTTCCTGGCCATCGACGCACTTATCGTTCCTAGCGGCGGCGGCTCGAGCTCGACGGGCGCCATTCCGAATGGGAAGTTGAGGCGCACCTCGGCGTAGTGCAGCTGAACATCCCACCGGTCGTACTCGAGCGCGGAGAGCTCGGCCGTGTGGAAGGAGTCGAGCCAATGGCGTTGGCCAGTCTCCCTATCCCGGATCTCGGCCACCCAAGCCTCCCATCCCGGCTATCGGACGCCGTGGTAGCTCCTCTGCGGCTGCCGCATCGCGGGGAGGTTGGGGAAGGCGGAGAGGCGAGCCAGGGGAGGCGGAGGTGGTGACAACTGCTTGCATCGATGCACGTCTCGTGTGGCGGCACAGATCGAAGTTGCGGATCGGCGGGGGGACCTCTGGCCGCCGTGTCCGGCTATTGAATTGGAGAGGGGTGGCGGGGAATGGCGGGTGAGGCGCCGACGGCGGGGCGGGGGGAGGGGAGGGGGGAGGAGATGCATAGGAGGGAAGAGAGAGTGAGATATTTTTACTCGGTTGCCGAGTGGCGGAGTAAGTATAGGGAGATGAGCGGCGACTGAGTATAATTTTTACTCCACTAACGCCTATTGAGGATCGGCTAGGTCCTGATGAGATGAGTAAAACTGGGATTTTACTTCTCTAACCGGTTATTGGAGATCTGTTAGAAATGCCTTAGTGCCCATCTGTATTGCTTGCTCCAAAATGCTGCATGCAACAGTGCATTACAGTCTAAGCAAAGTAACTGATGGATATTAGGAGGTTCAGCTAACCAGGACACTTTCAAATAAATTCTCTCTAATAGCATCTACAGTCGGGCGCTTCAAAGCCGCCTCAAACGCCCGGTCATTAACCGATCACAAAATTTCGACCCAGACGGGGTTCTTAAACGGGCCTCAAATATCCGGGCTAACCGGCGCCCCTCATGTCCAGCACAAATATGGGGCGAATATAGGTGCGCCCGGGCGTGTCCGCCGCGTCTGACCCGACAGCCCGACCCCATCGCAAATTGCACCAAATCCACCCAACCCTTTCTCCTCCTCCTCCTACCGCCCTCCAACCTTTCCCGCGCGCGTACCCTCGCCGTCTGCCACCCTTGCTCCCCATCCCGACCACCAGTCTCGATCAGCCGCCATTGATGTCATCCAGCCCGTTCCCGACAACCGCGGTCCGTCGGCGTCCCTTCCTCGGCTCTGTCTTGTAAGGCGAAGAATGTCGCCCGGAAGATGCGGCGACGCCGGCAGCGGGAGAGGGAGGCGGCGACTGTGCGGACATGGTCGAGCAGATGTCTCCCCCGCCGCGCCTGGAACCCACACCCCTTCCATCCGACCACCAACGCGGATGTTGGGGAACGTAGTAATTTCAAAAAAATTCCTACGCACACACAGGATCATGGTGATGCATAGCAACGAGAGAGGAGAGTGTTGTCCACGTACCCTCGTAGACTGAAAGCAGAAGCGTTAACACAACGCGGTTGATGTAGTCGTACGTCTTCACGATCCGACCGATCCAAGTACCGAACGTACGGCACCTCCGAGTTCAGCACACGTTCAGCTCGATGACGTCCCGCGAACTCCGATCCAGCAGAGCTTCACGGGAGAGTTCCGTCAGCACGACGGCGTGGTGACGGCGATGATGTTGCTAACGACGCAGGGCTTCGCCTAAGCACCGCTACGATATGACCGAGGTGGAATATGGTGGAGGGGGGCACCGCACATGGCTGAATAGATCAACAGATCAACTTGTGTGTCTAGAGATTCCCCCTGCCCCCGAATATAAAGGATCAGGGGGAGGAGGCCGGCGGCCAGGAGGAGGGCGCGCCAGGGAGGACTCCCTCTTTTCCTAGTTGGAGTAGGAGGGGAAAGGAAGGAAAGGAGAGAGGTGGAAGGAAAGGGGGCGCCGCCCCCCTCCTTGTCTAATTCGGACTAGAGGGGGAGGGGGCGCGCGGCCAGCCCTAGCCGCCCCTCCTCTTCTCCACTAAGGCCCATCTTGGCCCATTAAACTCCCTGGGTGGTTCCGGTAACCCCCCGGTACTCCGGTATATGTCCGAAACTCCCCGAAACCATTCCGGTGTCCGAACATAGTCGTCCAATATATCGATCTTTATGTCTCGACCATTTCGAGACTCCTCGTCATGTCTGTCATCATATCCGGGACTCCGAACTATCTTCGGTACATCAAAACACAAAACTCATAATACCGACCGTCATCTAACTTTAAGCGTGCGGACCCAACAGGTTCGAGAACTATGTAGACATGACCGAGACACGTCTCCGGTCAATAACCAATAGCGGAACCCGGATGCTCATATTGGCTCCTACATATTCTACGAAGATCTTTATCGGTCAAACCGCATAACAACATACGTTGTTCCCTTTGTCATCGGTATGTTACTTGCCCGAGATTCGATCGTCGGTATCTCAATACCTAGTTCAATCTCGTTACCGGCAAGTCTCTTTACTCGTTCCGTAATAAATCATCCCGCAACTAACTCATTAGTTACTATGCTTGCAAGGCTTATAGTGATGTGCATTACCGAGTGGGCCCATAGATACCTCTCCGACAATCGGAGTGACAAATCCTAATCTCAAAATACGCCGACCCAACAAGTACCTTTGGAGACACCTGTAGAGCACCTTTATAATCACCCAGTTACGTTGTGACGTTTAGTAGCACACAAAGTGTTCCCCCGGTAAACGGGAGTTGCATAATCTCATAGTCATAGGAACATGTATAAGTCATGAAGAAAGCAATAGCAGAATACTAAACGATCAAGTGCTAAGCTAACGGAATGGGTCAAGTCAATCACATCATTCTCCTAATGATGTGATCCCGTTAATCAAATGACAATTCATGTCTATGGCTAGGAAACATAACCATCTTTGATCAACGAGCTAGTCAAGTAGAGGCATACTAGTGACACTCTGTTTGTCTATGTATTCACACAAGTATCATGTTTCCGGTTAATACCATTCTAGCATGAATAATAAACATTTATCATGATATAAGGAAATAAATAATAACTTTATTATTGCCTCTAGGGCATATTTCCTTCAGTCTCCCACTTGCACTAGAGTCAATAATCTAGATTACACGGTAATGATTCTAACACCCATGGAGCCTTGGTGCTGATCATGTTTTGCTCGTGGAAGAGGCTTAGTCAACGGGTCTACAACATTCAGATCCGTATGTATCTTGCAAATTTCTATGTCTCCCACCTGGACTTGATCCCGGATGGAGTTGAAGCGTCTCTTGATGTGCTTGGTTCTCTTGTAAAATCTGGATTCCTTTGCCAAGGCAATTGCACCAGTATTGTCACAGAAGATTTTCATTGGACCCGATGCACTAGGTATGACACCTAGATCGGATATGAACTCCTTCATCTAGACTCCTTCATTTGCTGCTTCCGAAGCAGCTATGTACTCCGCTTCACACGTAGATCCCGCCACAACGCTTTGTTTAGAACTGCACCAACTGACAGCTCCACCGTTCAATGTAAACACGTATCCGGTTTGCGATTTAGAATCGTCTGGATCAGTGTCAAAGCTTGCATCGACGTAACCATTTACGACTAGCTCTTTGTCACCTCCATAAACGAGAAACATATCCTTAGTCCTTTTCAGGTATTTCAGGATGTTCTTGATCGATGTCCAGTGATCCACTCCTGGATTACTTTGGTACCTCCCTACTAAACTTATAGCAAGGCACACATCAGGTCTGGTACACAGCATTGCATACATGATAGAGCCTATGGCTGAAGCATAGGGAACATCTTTCATCTTCTCTCTATCTTCTGCAGTGGTCGGGCATTGAGTCTTACTCAACTTCACACCTTGTAACACAGGCAAGAACCCTTTCTTTGCTTGATCCATTTTGAACTTCTTCAAAACTTTGTCAAGGTATGTACTTTGTGAAAGTCCTATCAAGCGTCTTGATCTATCTCTATAGATCTTGATGCCTAATATGTAAGCAGCTTCACCGAGGTCTTTCATTGAAAAACTCTTATTCAAGTATCCTTTTATGCTATCCAGAAATTCTATATCATTTCTAATCAGCAATATGTCATCTACATATAATATCAGAAATGCTACAGAGCTCCCACTCACTTTCATGTAAATACAGGCTTCTCCAAAAGTCTGTATAAAACCATATGCTTTGATCATACTATCAAAACGTTTATTCCAACTCCGAGAGGCTTGCACCAGTCCATAAATGGATCGCTGGAGCTTGCACACTTTGTTAGCTCCTTTTGGATCGACAAAACCTTCCGGTTGCATCATATACAACTCTTCTTTCAGAAATCCATTCAGGACTGCAGTTTTGACATCCATTTGCCAAATTTCATAATCATAAAATGCGGCAATTGCTAACATGATTCGGACAGACTTAAGCATCGCTACGGGTGAGAATGTCTCATCGTAGTCAATTCCCTTGAACTTGTCGAAAACCTTTTGCAACAAGTCGAGCTTTATAGACAATAACATTACCTTCAGCGTCAGTCTTCTTCTTGAAAATCCATTTATTCTCAATGGCTTGCCTATCATCGGGCAAGTCAACCAAAGTCCACACTTTGTTCTCATACATGGATCCCATCTCAGATTTCATGGCCTCAAGCCATTTCGTGGAATTTGGGCTCACCATCGCTTCTTCATAGTTCGTAGGTTCGTCATGGTCTAGTAACATAACCTCCAGAACAGGATTACCGTACCACTCTGGTGCGGATCTTACTCTGGTTGACCTACGAGGTTCAGTAGCAACTTGATCTGAAGTTTCATGATCATCATCATTAGCTTCCTCACTAATTGGTGTAGGTGTCACAGGAACCGGTTTCTGTGATGAACTACTTTCCAATAAGGGAGCAGGTACAGTTACCTCATCAAGTTCTACTTTCCTCCCACTCACTTCTTTCGAGAGAAACTCCTTCTCTAGAAAGGATCCAAATTTAGCAACAAAAGTCTTGCCTTCAGATCTGTGATAGAAGGTGTACCCAACAGTTTTCTTTGGGTATCCTATGAAGACACATTTCTTCGATTTGGGTTCGAGCTTATCAGGTTGAAGCTTTTTCACATAAGCATCGCAGCCCCAAACTTTAAGAAACGACAACTTTGGTTTCTTGCGAAACCACAGTTCATAAGGCGTCGTCTCAACGGATTTCGATGGTGCCCTATTTAACGTGAATGCAGCTGTCTCTAAAGCATAACCCCAAAAGGATAGCGGTAAATCAGTAAGAGACATCATAGATCGCATCATATCTAGTAAAGTACGATTACGACGTTTGGACACACCATTACGCTGTGGTGTCTGGGTGGCGTGAGTTGCGAAACTATTCCGCATTGTTTCAAATGTAGACCAAACGCGTAACTCAAATATTCTCCTCCACGATCAGATCGTAGAAACTTTATTCTCTTGTTATTATGATTTCCACTTCACTCTGAAATTCTTTGAACTTTTCAAATGTTTCAGACTTATGTTTCATTAAGTAGATATAACCATATCTGCTCAAATCATCTGTGAAGGTGAGAAAATAACGATACCCGCCGCGAGCCTCAACATTCATTGGACCACATACATCAGTATGCATGATCTCTAACAAATCTGTTGCTCGCTCCATTGTTCCGGAGAACGGCGTTTTAGTCATCTTGCCCATGAGGCATGGTTCGCAAGTACCAAGTGATTCATAATGTGATTCCAAAAGTCCATCAGTATGGAGTTTCTTCATGCGCTTTACACCAATATGACCTAAACGGTAGTGCCACAAATAAGTTGCACTGTCATTATCAACTCTGCATCTTTTGGCTTCAATATTATGAATATGTGTATCACTACTATCGAGATTCAACAAAAATAGACCACTCTTCAAGGGTGCATGACCATAAAAGATATTACTCATATAAATAGAACAACCATTATTCTCTGATTTAAATGAATAACCGTCTCGCATCAAACAAGATCCAGATATAATGTTCATGCTCAACGCTGGCACCAAATAACAATTATTTAGGTCTAAAACTAATCCCGAAGGTAGATGTAGAGGTAGCGTGCCGACCGCGATCACATCGACTTTGGAACCATTTCCCAGGCGCATCGTCACCTCGTCCTTAGCCAATCTTCGCTTAATCCGTAGTCTTTGTTTCGAGTTGCAAATATTAGCAACAGAACCAGTATCAAATACCTAGGTACTACTGCGAGCATTAGTAAGGTACACATCAATAACATGTATATCACATATACCTTTGTTCACCTTGCCATCCTTCTTATCCGCCAAATACTTGGGGCAGTTCCGCTTCTAGTGACCAGTCTGCTTGCAGTAGAAGCACTCAGTCTCAGGCTTAGGTCCAGACTTGGGTTTCTTCTCTTGAGCAGCAACTTGTTTGCTGTTCTTCTTGAAGTTCCCCTTCTTCTTCCCTTTGCCCTTTTTCTTGAAACCGGTGGTCTTGTTGACCATCAACACTTGATGCACCTTCTTGATTTCTACCTCCGCAGGCTTTAGCATTGCGAAGAGCTCGGGAATTGTTTTATCCATCCCTTGCATATTATAGTTCATCACAAAGCTCTTGTAGCTTGGTGGCAGTGATTGAAGAATTCTGTCAATGACACTATCATCCGGAAGATTAACTCCCAGTTGAATCAAGTGATTGTTATACCCAGACATTCTGAGTATATGTTCACTGACAGAACTATTCTCCTCCATCTTTGTAACGCCCCGGATCCGATGCGCCAGGTGTCACCCAGTTATTCGCTGTCGTTGCCATGTCATTTGCTTGCGTGTTGCATTTTGCCATGTCATCATCTGCATTTCATACCATGTCATCATGTGCATCGCATTCGCATACATGTTCGTCTCGAGCATCCGAGCATTTTCCCCGTTGTCCGTTTTGCAATCCGGCGCTCCTATCTCCTCCGGTGCACCCCTCTTGTTTTCTTTCGTGTGCGGGTGTCAAACTTTCTCGAAATGGACCGAGGCTTGTCAAGTGGCCCTAGTATACCACCCGGAGACCACCGGTCAAGTTTCGTTCCATTTGGAGGTCGTTTGGTACTCCAACGGTTAACCGGGCATCCGCGAAGTCCGTTTGTGTGTTGCAGCAAAACCCCCCTTCAAACAGCCCCAAAACCCCTTTGAGTCTCCGCCATGCTCTCGGTCGTTCGATCATGATCGCGTGGGCGAAAACCGCTCCTCATTGGACTCTCCTAGCTCCCTCTACCTATATATAGGTGTCTCTCCCGAGATTTTCGCGCAGATGAACCCTAGCCTCCTTCCCCTCGCGCCGCCGGACGCTTCTCCTCCCACCGGACATGTCCGCCACCGCCCCTGCGACGAATCCGGGCGCGACACCTGTCCGCCGCCGTCCCACCGCCGCCGCGGCCCGCGGAGCCCATCCGGGGCCCGCGCGGGCCCGAGACGCCCCGCGCCCGACGCCTCCCGCGCCGCCGCGGCTCCCCGCCGCCTCGCCGCCCTACACCTCCCGCCGGCGACCGGAGCCACCGCGCCATCCGCCGCCGCCGCCATCGCGGGCCCTCGCCGGCGTCGCCTCCACCCGCCGGGCCCGAGCTCCTCCGGCGTCGCGCGCCGCCCGCCGGCGACCTCCCACTGCGGCCCCACCGTCCCCGGCCGGCGCCGCCCCCCCCAGCGCCTCCCTCTGCTCTGGCCTCTCTCCGGCGAGTCCAGCCCGAGCCCCGAGCCCGATCTAGACGACCCCGCGTTGACTTCGTCCCCCCCCCCCCTCGAGGTCGAAATATTTCTGTCCCAGTATTCTACAGTATCATGCCATGTTCTCTGCATCATAACTTCATGCATATAGCTCCGTTTCACGCGTGTAATATGCTAAATTGTTCGCCTCGTGATGCTCTACATTTTGTTTAATTACACCATGTTCATTTGAGTCCATCTTGATTCCCAAATCATCGTTGCAAGAGTGCTAGTTGCTGTTGTCTGCTGGTTCTTATCAGAACTTGGTGATTTGTTATTTTTGTTGCATTTAATATGTGCATCTTATGAGTATGAGCTCTACATGTGTTTTGAAGTATGTCATGCTATCTTTCCAGTGGTGTAGTCTATGTATTTTTGTGATCTCTGTGGTGACTAGCACAAGCATGAAAAGTAGGCTCCGTAATGTTTCTGATTTCAGGGACTTGTCTGCTGTTATTTTGTTGCCTTGTAAACTTGATGCTACCGAGAGATCCATGCATATTTTGGAGATATTCAGTAAGTATGTTTTGTAGATATAGTTGTAATTGATCCATTTCTGCAATTGTTTGCAATTATGGAGTGCCATAGCATGACTCAATCTTGCTCTACTTTTGCTATAAAATATTTCTGGAAGATTCTTAACATGATATTCATTTTTGCCAAGCTTATTGTAGTTGATCCATACATGCTATGCTTGTGTTCTTGCCATGGTTCGCTTCATAAACATGCCATCTTGCTGTAGGTATGCTTGTTTTGTCATGCATTGCTCTGTAGTGGGTGCATCAAGCTCACAAAGAGGCCTACATATTATTATTTCTGCCATGCTCTGTTTTCTGCTAAGTCTGAAACCTGTTAACGAAACTTGCTATGTTTACGTGCTTGCCACCATATCTTCTGGTCCTTTTTGTCTTATGGTCAGTAAGGGACTTTTGCCATATGCATTGAGTAGATTCATGTCATGCCTTTCTTTGCTATGTTAAGTTCCTGTAGCATGTTGATTTCGTGCTCTGAACATTGCAACCTGATGCTGTTTCTGTCATGTCCAGTAATTCTGCCAAGTTTGCGAACCTGTTATTATTTGCAATATTGTCATGTCCTTTTGAGCATGTTCTAGTGATTTCTGGAGATAGCTCAGTGTTCATGTTTTGTTGTGCTTTACCTGTAAATCATGCCCATGCCTTTTGTTTGCATGTTGAGTTGCTGTAGCATATTGTTTTGATGTTTGCTAGATGCATAGTTGCTGTTTTGGACAGATTGTTGCTATGTCTTGTTTGGAGTGTATGTGTTGCACCGTTGCTCCGTTTTGAGCATGCTCTATATGAAACTTGCTTAGTTTTGCATGTAGTTTCATATTATCATGTTGCATCCTTGTTTTGAGGTGTTTGCTTGACGTTTGTTTGCATTTTTCATCAATGCCATGCTTATCTTGTGTTGCTCATATCTTCTAGGCCGTAACTCCGAATCTAATGAACTTTATATGTAACTTGACTAGAATTTCGTGTAGATTATCATGGTGCTCTTTAACTTGCTGTTTAACAACTTGAACATAAGGTTTATTCAGTTCTGGACCAATTTCGAAATTTGCATATGAGGACTTACCGGATTTGTTATATGTTGTTTCCGGCCTCATTTAAACTTGCCTTGGTGTGTTGATCTTGTATGCATCATCCCTCGTCACGAGTACCTTCATATAGCCTTGTCTTGCATCATTCTTGGTTGTGCATCATGCCTTGTTCTTGTGTGGTGTGTTTACCATGTGGTGTGCTTCTTCTCGATAGTTTCCGTGTCGTTGCGATCGTGAGGATTCGTTCGTCTTCGTGGCTTCATCTTCTTCATGGATTCGTTCTTCTTTCTAGCGGGATTTCAGGCAAGATGACCGTCACCTTGGATCTCATTACTATCATTGCTATGCTAGTTGCTTCGTTCTATCGCTTTGCTGCGCTACCTATTCACTTGTTCCTCAAGCCTCCCATTTTGCCATGAACCTCTAACCTTTGTCACCCTTCCTAGCAAACCATTGTTTGGCTATGTTACCGCTTTGCTCAGCCCCTCTGATAGCGTTGCTAGCTGCAGGTGAAGATGAAGATTGCTCCATGTTGGATTATGCTTATGTTAGGATATCACAATATCTCTTATATTATTAATGCATCTATATACTTGGTAAAGGGTGGAAGGCTCGGCCTTATGTCTGGTGTTTTGTTCCACTCTTGCCGCCCTAGTTTCCGTCATACCGGTGTTATGTTCCCGGATTTTGCGTTCCTTACACGGTTGGGTGATTTATGGGACCCCCTTGACAGTTCGCCTTGAATAAAACTCTTCCAGCAAGGCCCAACCTTGGTTTTACCATTTGCTCAGCCTATTTCTTTTCCCTAGGGAGTCGCTCTCTCGAGGGTCATCTTATTTTACCCCCCCCCCCGGGCCAGTGCTTCTCTAAGTGTTGGTCCGAACTGAGTAGACTGCGGGGCCACCTCGTGGAAACTCGAGGTCTGGTTTTACTCGTAGGATGTCTCATCCGGTGTTGCCCTGAGAACGAGATATGTGCAGCTCCTATCGGGATGTCGGCGCATCGAGCGGCTTTGCTGGTCTTGTTTTACCATTGTCGAAATGTCTTGTAACCGGGATTCCGAGACTGATCGGGTCTTCCCGGGAGAAGGAATATCCTTCGTTGACCGTGAGAGCTTATAATGGGCTAAGTTGGGACACCCCTGCAGGGTATTATCTTCGGAAGCCGTGCCCGCGGTTATGTGGCAGATGGGAATTTGTTAATATCCGGCTGTAGAAAACTTGACACTGGACTTAATTAAAACGCATCAACCGTGTGTGTAGCCGTGATGGTCTCTTCTCGGCGGAGTCCCGGAAGTGAACACGGTTTCTGGGTTATGTTTGCCGTAAGTAGGAGTTCAGGATCACTTCTTGATCATTGCTAGTTTCACGACCGTTCCTTTGCTTCTCTTCTCGCTCTCATTTGCGTAAGTTAGCCACCATACTTTGCTTAGACGCTGCTGCAACCTCACCATTTTACCCCTTCCTTTCCCATTAAGCTTTGCTAGTCTTGATACCCATGGTAATGGGATTGCTGAGTCCTCGTGGTCACAGATTACTACATCACCAGTTGCAGGTAAGGTTGTGCGATGATCTTGACGCGAGAGCGATGTTTACTTGTTTGGAGTTCTTCTTCTGCTTCTTCTTCGATCAGGGGATAGGTTCCAGGTCGGCAGCCTGGGCTAGCAGGGTGGTTGTCGTTGAGTTTCTGTTTATGTTTCATCCGTAGTCGGATGTTGATCTTATGTATGTTGTATTGATGTATTCTTGCGGCATTTGTATGCCTTGTATGTATCCCCAAATATTATGTAATGTTGATGTAATGATATCCACCTTGCAAAAGCGTCTTCAAGATGCGCTTCTATCCTTGGTGGGACCTTCGTGTTCCTTTAGGATAGGGTCGCATCTTGGGCGTGACAATCTTGCAGCTGTAGAACTTATTGGAGACTTCATATCTCTCAATCCGGGCATTTTCTTGAAATATTAACTTCAACTCCTGGAACATCTCATATGCTCCATGACGTTCAAAACTTCGTTGAAGTCCCGGTTCTAAGCCGTAAAGCATGGCACACTGAACAATCGAGTAGTCATCAGCTTTGCTCTGCCAGACGTTCATAACATCTGGTGTTGCTCCTGCAGTAGGTCTGGCACCTAGCGGTGCTTCCAGGACGTAATTCTTCTGTGCAGCAATGAGGATAATCCTCAAGTTACGGACCCAGTCCATGTAATTGCTACCATCATCTTTCAATTTTGCTTTCTCAAGGAACGCATTAAAATTCAACGGAACAACAGCACGGGCCATCTATCTACAATCAACATAGACAAGCAAAATACTATCAGGTACTAAGTTCATGATAAATTTAAGTTCAATTAATCATATTACTTAAGAACTCCCACTTAGATAGACATCCCTCTAATCATCTAAGTGATCACGTGATCCAAATCAACTAAACCATGTCCGATCATCACATGAGATGGAGTAGTTTTCAATGGTGAACATCACTATGTTGATCATATCTACTATATGATTCATGCTCGACCTTTCGGTCTCAGTGTTCCGAGGCCATATCTGCATATGCTAGGCTCGTCAAGTTTAACCTGAGTATTCTGCGTGTGCAACTGTTTTGCACCCGTTGTATTTGAACGTAGAGCTTATCACACCCGATCATCGTGTGGTGTCTCAGCACGAAGAACTTTC
Source organism: Triticum aestivum (assembly GCF_018294505.1). Taxonomy (NCBI): domain Eukaryota; kingdom Viridiplantae; phylum Streptophyta; class Magnoliopsida; order Poales; family Poaceae; genus Triticum; species Triticum aestivum. Next base: position 327,444,588 of record NC_057805.1, read on the forward strand.
GCAATGGTGCATACTCAGGGAGAACACTTTTATCTTGAAATTTTAGTGAAAGATCATCTTATAATGCTACCGTCAATCAAAGCAAGATAAGATGCATAAAAGATAAACATCACATGCAATCAATATAAGTGATATCATATGGCCATCATCATCTTGTGCTTGTGATCTCCATCTCCGAAGCACCGTCATGATCACCATCGTCACCGGCGCGACACCTTGATCTCCATCGTAGCATCATTGTCGTCTCGCCAACTTATGCTTCTACAACTATCGCTACCGCTTAGTGATAAAGTAAAGCATTACAGGGCGATTGCATTGCATACAATAAAGCGACAACCATATGGCTCCTGCCAGTTGCCGATAACTCGGTTACAAAACATGATCATCTCATACAATAAAATATAGCATCATGTCTTGACCATATCACATCACAACATGCCCTACAAAAACAAGTTAGACGTCCTCTACTTTGTTGTTGCAAGTTTTACGTGGCTGCTACGGGCTGAGCAAGAACCGTTCTTACCTACGCATTAAAACCACAACGATAGTTCGTCAAGTTAGTGTTGTTTTAACCTTCTCAAGGACCGGGCGTAGCCACACTCAGTTCAACTAAAGTTGGAGAAACTGACACCCGTCAGTCACCTGTGTGCAAAGCACGTCGGTAGAACCAGTCTCGCGTAAGCATACGCGTAATGTCGGTCCGGGCCGCTTCATCCAACAATATCGCCGAACCAAAGTGTGACATGCTCGTAAGCAGTATGACTTGTATTGCCCACAACTCACTTGTGTTCTACTCGTGCATATAACATCTACGCATAAAACCAGGCTCGGATGCCACTGTTGGGGAACGTAGTAATTTCAAAATTTTCCTACGCACACACAGGATCATGGTGATGCATAGCAACGAGAGGGGAGAGTGTTGTCCACGTACCCTCGTAGACTAAAAGCGGAAGCGTTAGCACAACGCGGTTGATGTAGTCGTACGTCTTCACGATCCGACCGATCCAAGTACCGAACGTACGGCACCTCCGAGTTCAGCACACGTTCAGCTCGATGACGTCCCGCGAACTCCGATCCAGCAGAGCTTCACGGGAGAGTTTCGTCAGCACGACGGCGTGGTGATGGTGATGATGTTGCTACCGACGCAGGGCTTCGCCTAAGCACCGCTATGATATGATCGAGGTGGAATATGGTGGAGGGGGGCACCGCACACGGCTGGAATAGATCAACAGATCAACTTGTGTGTCTAAAGGTGCCCCCCTGCCCCCGTATATAAAGGATCAGGGGGAGGAGGCCGTCGTCCAGGAGGAGGGCGCGCCAGGGAGGAGTCCTACTCCCACCGGGAGTAAGACTCCCTCTTTTCCTAGTTGGAGTAGGAGGGCGAAAGGGAGGGAAGGAGAGAGGGGGAAGGAAAGGGGGCGCCGCCCCCCCTCCTTGTCCAATTCGGACTAGAGGGGGAGGGGGCGCGGCCAGCCCTAGCCGCCCCTCCTCTTCTCCACTAAGGCCCATCTTGGCCCATTAAACTCCCCGGGGGGTTCCGGTAACCCCCCGGTACTCCGGTATATGTCTGAAACTCCCCGAAACCATTCCGGTGTCCGAACATAGTCGTCCAATATATCGATCTTTATGTCTCGACCATTTCGAGACTCCTAGTCATGTCCGTGATCATATCCGGGACTCCAAACTATCTTCGGTACATCAAAACACAAAACTCATAATACCGATCGTCATCTAACTTTAAGCGTGCGGACCCTACGGGTTCGAGAACTATGTAGACATGACCGAGACACGTCTCCGGTCAATAACCAATAGCGGAACCTGGATGCTCATATTGGCTCCTACATATTCTACGAAGATCTTTATCGGTCAAACCGCATAACAACATACGTTGTTCCCTTTGTCATCGGTATGTTACTTGCCCGAGATTCGATCGTCGGTATCTCAATACCTAGTTCAATCTCGTTACCGGCAAGTCTCTTTACTCGTTCCGTAATACATCATCCCGCAACTAACTCATTAGTTACAATGCTTGCAAGGCTTATAGTGATGTGCATTACCGAGTGGGCCCAGAGATACCTCTCCGACAATCGGAGTGACAAATCCTAATCTCGAAATACGCCAACCCAACAAGTACCTTTGGAGACACCTGTAGAGCACCTTTATAATCACCCAGTTACGTTGTGACGTTTGGTAGCACACAAAGTGTTCCTCCGGTAAACGGGAGTTGCATAATCTCATAGTCATAGGAACATGTATAAGTCATGAAGAAAGCAATAGCAGAATACTAAACGATCAAGTGCTAAGCTAACGGAATGGGTCAAGTCAATCACGTCATTCTCCTAATGATGTGATCCCGTTAATCAAATGACAACTCATGTCTATGGCTAGGAAACATAACCATCTTTGATCAACGAGCTAGTCAAGTAGAGGCATACTAGTGACACTCTGTTTGTCTATGTATTCACACAAGTATCATGTTTCCGGTTAATACCATTCTAGCATGAATAATAAACATTTATCATGATATAAGGAAATTAATAATAACTTTATTATTGCCTCTAGGGCATATTTCCTTCAGCGGATTACGCCGTCCGACCACGTTGGGATAGAGGAGGATTCGACGGTCGGCTGGGCCATTCCGGAGAGCTTTCCGCCCACGCAGGTGTCGGCGGCCGACGCATGTGACTCGCAGCAGCTCGTTCGGGTGTGGATGAGCACGGGCACCGGCGGCGCCCGGGCTGCACTCGACATGTTCGACGGAATGACAGAATAAGAGTCGATCTGTTTTGTTTGCTCATGTTTGACCAAAGTTACATACGACATGTTCAATGTTTTGCATAGACCACTAGTTCATTCCGCACATCATGAATGCTTGCAAACCATGATCATATAGGAGGTGTTCTTGTTGAACATGATTAATGACAATGAAGATCTGACCAAAATGGAGTATGAATTGGAGGGCACCACATTTGAAGTTGGGACAACATCCAATCCCAATCCGAGCAACAAGAAGAAGAAGAGCAAGACGGCAAAGGCAAGAGGTCCGACATTCTCAAGATTTGAGGACATCTTGTTCGTCAAAACTTGGTTGGCCACAACAATGGATCCAATATGCAGCACCGAGCAAAAGGGAAACAAGTATTGGGAGAAGATTTGGAAGGTGCATCACGGACAAAAGGAGTATGTGGAGCCGCATCCTATCGTGACCACCCGCAATGGCATATCTCCAACATCGATGGGGGATCATTCAAGGGGAAGTGAACAAGTACGTAGGCTACTACTCAAAAGTGACCAGACGCCCTCAAAGTGGGATGGAAGTGGCAACTCAAGTAAGCTCAATTGCTTCATCTTGTCATCATTTGCATATGCTTCTTGTGTTTGCATTCTCATGCTCATACATATGTTGTTTGCTAGACGGCGGTGGCGGCCACTTTGTATCACGAGGTGGAGAAGAAGCCGTTTTCTTTTAGCCTTTGTTGGATCATATTGAATGGCAAGCCAAAGTGGGAAAAACTTGTGGCCGATCTCAAGGCTGACAAGAAGAGAAATGATGGCTCAAGATCCCACCAATCAATTGGTTGGACAATGAAGAGGACGATGTTGTCGTCATGAATGTAAGAGCCACCGTGTCAAAGGATAACGACAAGTCATGGGAAACAAGTGGGAGAAAGCAAAGGCCTCCTGTGATGCCGCGGCTACAAAAATCTCGTCCACATGGACGGCCATTTTTTCGGCAAGGGAGAACAAAAATGATGAGAGGTACACGCTTATGTTGGATGCACAAAAGGAGAGGATGGAGTGGGACCGGAAAAGGGCGGAGAAGAAGTTGGAAATTGAGAGGGAGAAGATCGAGTTGAAGAAGTAAGAGGTGGCGATCAAATGGGAACTCGAGAAGGCCACGACATTTGAAGAGATTGAGCTTGAGAAGGAGAGGTTGCAACTCGCATGGGACGCGGAGGATGTGAAGATCATGTTGGCGGACGAAACCCTCTTGGATGAGTATGCAAAGAAGTGGCTTGCAGATAAGAAGAAGGGGATCAACGACCGTAGGGAGTACGAGGCGGCGAGGGCGACAGTGGCAACGAATCATGTGACTAGGATGCAGGCGGAGTAGGCAACTCGGATGTAGGCGGGGCAGGACAAGCAGGACGCAGTCTGCCTGGTCTCGGAGCAGGCGGCATGGATGGCGTTCGACCAGTGATCCCACAAGCGAGCCATCTGTCACACTCGGACATTGATTTCATTTTGGCATACTTGGTTTGTTGAATTATGATTTGCTTTGCTTTGTTTCGAACTATTGAATTTGAATAATTTGTATCGTGTATGATCGACGTGCATCGATTGCATGGATTTGGGAATCGATATTTAAAGTATGTGAATGTGTGACGTAATATATAATGGGCCGACGGACGCTGTCCGCGAAGTCGCGCGGACACGCCCGCGGGCGTTTAGGGGGCGGACTTGCGAAATCGAGCTGTAGAAGGCTGCGTGTATGAATCGACGAAGAGGTTAGAAGACCCGTTTCTTTTCAAACTAACGAACAATCGCATAATAAGAAAACAAAAGAGGATTGGGTAAAGTACAGATCGCGAAATTAACGACACCTTTGCCAAGATACTCTCTTTCGGCCTCGCATTAGCAGATTTGCTCCTCCGCTTAAATTCATTTCCTGACAGCAACTTGGGACTCCATACTACACGCTCCGAGTTTCGGATGGAATGGACCCCAGGATTTGCACCTAACGCCGGAAATTAATGAGAACAAAAAGGATGGAGACCGGCCAGTGCACTTTTGTGGCGTGGTGCTATGCTAACAAAACGATTTCATAGGAAACAACATCATGGTCGTAGGCTTGTAGCACGCTGTTTTATTTTCCGTTGTGAGGAAATACAGCACACTGTTAGTTTGTGGGACGTGGCAGGAGTCATACACGCACGTACACCTGCGTCTTAAAATGTAATAGTATATTTTTATAGGCTAAACTAAACATCTTACATTTTGAGATGAAGGTAGTAGTTCAGTTTGGGTTCATGAAAAAGGTGAGCAAGTCACGAAGGATCGTCTGACTCGCAAAACAGGGCTCGGATCTGCACCGCTGATCCAAATTGCTTCAACATTGACTTGGAGATTAGACTCGGAGGCTCCAAGCGGCGCAACAGGGGGGAAGCGCCGGCCGGCACCCACTTTGCATCTTGAATCGTTTTTCCTCATGGAGGCAGCGGCAGGCCGCCCGATGACGCGCCGCCCGGGCCCCTCCTCTCGCTTTCGTTCCGCGGAAGCGAAGCCGAGCCGAGCTGTGGTGGGCAGCGGAGGCGCGAGGCTCGGAGCGTACGAGCCGCCGTTTAAATTCTTGGGTTACCGTTGCCGCTTGGGATGGCCGTCGAGGGGAGGCAGCCGGGCAAGGAACTGGGCACGTATATCGTATGGCCGTGGATCGGTGGATGGCGACGTGATCAAGTCGGACTGTCGGAGAGAGCTTTGCTTATTTTGGATTTTTCTTTTTGGAGTTTGTAGTTTGAACTGATGCTCTTTCGTTCTGGCTGAGTTGAGAAATATTACTCATTTCGTCTAGCCGTTCTACGCGTTCGCCAGCTGATCTTTTTAAAAGATCTGCCAGGTAGCGAGCCGTCCGATCTTGCAACAGAAGCTTTGTTTCAAAAACATCAAAATTGCAACATAGACTATGTTTCAGTAACACAAGCGATGTTGCAATCCGGTGGGCTTGCAGGCCCGGTGATGTTTCAGGAAACATCGAGACGTTACAAACCGGGGAGCTCGCAGCTCCTGCACCTCCACAGCACCGGCAATGTTTCAGAAATGTCGGAGATGTTGCAATCTGACGAGCTTGCAGACCCGCACCTTCGTAACATCAATGATGTTCCAGAAAAAATGCAACACCCGGATGGTCTCAGTGACGTAGGTTGGTGATGGTCGGGGCCGGCGTGGAGGAGGTCAGCGGTGGCCATGCCAAGCATGGGAGCTTTGCATCGGCACCATGGTTGCGGAGGTGGTTGGTGATGGTCGGGGCCGGCGTGGAGGAGGTCGGCGGTGGCCATGCCAAGCATGGGAGCTTCGCATCGGCACCATGGTTGCGGAGGTAGCCGGTGATGGTCGGGGCTGTCATGAAGGAGATCGGCGGCGGCCATGCCGAGCTTGGGAGCTCCGCAGCGGCGCCATGGTGGCAGAGGCGACAAAGGACCGAGGAAAGGGAGGAAGGGAGAGGGGCGGGCCGATGACTAAGGGGGGAAGGAGGAGGAGAAGGAGGAAGGCCAATGACCAAGGAAAGGGAACATGAGAGCTTGCTCACTGGCGACGACACCAACGCATCTGGTGGCGTGTCTCTCAGTCACTGCTGTGGGGATCCTAGATCTTGCAACAAACTAGTTGTTGCGGTGGGAGAAGATTGCAACAACACCTCGGTTGCAAATCTGGGCTATGGAAAGAGGCGGGTGATCGACACGTGCAGAAAGATCCGCCAGTTGAACATAACGCTACGCGTCCGCCGGCTGATCCGTATGAAACATCCGCCACCTCGACGGCCATTTGATGTACGCGCGCAGCCGTCCGATCTACTTCTGGCGTGCGGCTCGGTCGCCTCCCCCGACCCATTAATTCCTAAAACAACGGTCGAGTTGCAGAAACAAGCGCTTTGTTGCAGAATAACTTTGCAGTAGAGTTTATGTTGCAGAAAAACTTTTGCAATAAAGAGCATGTTGCGGAATTTTTTCGGAAAGAAAGATTATGTTACATAAAAACTTTTGAAACAAAAGAGCATGTTACGTACAAACTTCTACAACATGGGTGTTGTTGCGGAAGGGATTTTTGCAACATAGATGGTTTTGCAAAAAAAAAATCCGTCTTTACCTGTGTGCAACATGGGTGGCACGGTCTGGCACAGGCAAACTTCCACTGGTGAAGTTGGAAAAAATTGTTTGTCTTCATTTTTGTACTAACATAGGTGTTGTTGCGGAAGAAATTATTGCAATACAGATGATGTTGCAGAAAACAGGGATCGCACAAAACCATGAGAAATAGTACTGGAGGAACCCATGCAAGACACGTGTCCTAAAGAGGAGGAGGCGGACGCGCAAGAGATCCACCTGTTGAAAACCAAACCAAGCATTGTCGTTAAACTAGCTATGCCCAAGGGACCACGCACGTGAAAAAGAAAAACATGTCACGCGCAGTAGCACTACCGAATCATGCGGCTGATCGGTCGGTGCGCCGGACGCGTGCGTTATAATCAGCCGGATGAATCGAAGACTTTTCCTTGAACATAAGCTTTTCCTGGTGCATATACCATGATCTTTATTGTCAAATTTTGTAGGAGCTGCACCGCAAATAAGACGCGTTGTGATGTCATATATCGACATTATGTTTGAAATTGTGAAAATAAGCCTATCAATTGCCTTAAAAAAAGGCAATTGTAATAGGCATGTATGCATGGGAATGGAAGGCTTGAGATGTGCATGCGTGGGAAGGGGATCCAGAAAAATTAAGAAGGGGATGTATGGGAAAGCCGAACGAGGGGATATGTGCGCTACGCTTACGCTGGACATTAATTACCACCGCAACTAATACTCTTTTTTATATAGTTTAAATTGTTTACCATATGTGTCGTGCCTAATACTCTTGGAAAGTCTGATTTTTACTAGACCTATGCTCTTGGACGGAGGGACTACTAGCTCTACAACCACATAATAGACTCGTGGAGAGCTCTTCCTATCGGTTTTCCGCATGAATGTTTCCCTCGATCTTGTTCGTGACCATTGATTTGGGCTTTCACTAAATAGTACTCCCTCTGTTCCTAAATATTTGTCTTTCTAGAGATTTCAACAAGTAACTACGTATGGAGCAAAATAAGTGAATCTACACTCTAAAATATGTCTATATACATCCGTATGTATAGTTCATTTGAAATTTCTAAAAAAGACAAATATTTAGGAACAGATGGAGTAGTAATTACTTTTCTATTTGGTTCCTCAAATTCATCCTTGACATTACATAAAATTGCCATGATCTTCCATGTCTTTCTGAAATTAGTGAGATCCATTTTGAGTACCAATCGATGCTTCTCCTTCCTAGCAGCTGTGCCGACGTGTCTACGACTCCATAGGTTTGCAACAGACACTTCAAAGTTGAAGATATTTCCTTAAACAAGACATGAATCTACTTCAATTCAAGATTAAGGAAAAGCACATTCACAGTTTCAAGTTCTGGATCAGTAATCTGTAATATGATTGATTCTATTCCTAGAAAAGGTGTACATTGATTTCTTTTGTTTCCTTGCTTTGGCCTCCTGGAGGCTTGTACTTGTACTTTTTGTTTGACTTAATATAACACCGTAGAACGATTGTTCTACGGTTTCCAGATAAAAAAAACGACTCCATATTCCATCTAGTTGGGGTGTTTGAAAATGTGTTCTTCAAACTATGCTAAAGTTGCCATTGTCTCTTAGTTGTCTTGCTAGTAACAGTGCATGTTTGAGGCAATAACTATGACTACACTAGCATCCCAAACAATACGTATGAATGGTTTCCTCCAAACTCATGGATTTTATCCCTAACATTAGTGGCATCATTCTTCTCTAACCTTCCCCAACCGCGGTGTCGGTCCACCTAGTAGCAGCAACATAGATCCCTTGTTCCTATGGAAGATGGTTCTTGATGCTTCCGAAAGGGCATTTGTGACTTTAGGGGTATCTTCAAAGCGGACTCTCAAACCACCCGCATCCATCCGAGCCAGGCGGTTCGAACGTGTTTTGCCATCCATCCAACACGGTCCTGCACCGGTTCGGCAATAGGTCCGGACGCACTTTTTCCTGGAAACCCAGACAAATAAAGGGGGGCTTTGCTGGAGTCTGGACATCCACATGGCCAATCAAAAACCACCACGTACCCCGTGTCCGAGTTGGGCCGAGAGGAGTTTATGCTTGTTCGTTAATTGCTCCGCATTAAAAGCGCAGATTTCTTCCTCGATCCGGCGTAATTACTCCGCATTAAAAGCGGAGATTTCTTACTCCGTTAGTTACTTCAGATTAATTAACTCATTGGATTAACGAAAAGAAATCCGGCATAGATGCATGTAAACAATGCATGCACGTCCACGAATAACTCTCTCATTAACTAACGCACCTAAAATTATGGGAGTAATTATTTTCTATAATTGTACCTCAAATGGCGGAAGGTTGATTCAAATGACGGGCGGTTGATTTCTATTCGGCGGAAGGTGGATTTTCTATTGGCGGAAGGTTAATTTGGCGGAGTTAATTTCTTGAAAATCATTATTAGAGGCGGATGCCTGCTGCTCCGGTTGGATGGCCAGCTCCCGCATCAGTGTCCATGTACTGGTCCTCTCCGGTCCGCGGATGGATACGGCGTCCGGTTTGCGGGTCAGCGTTGGAGATGCCCTAAGTAGGTGATAGCACATGGGGGGTCCCGATCTTTCTTCGCAATCACTTCTTCTATTCTGGGCGGAAATCAAACTTGACGAAACGACTACACCTTGTGCGCCTTACCAATCACTAGATCAATCTCCCGAAGGTTGCAGGCAATGCCAGCGGCACAATCACCTCGACCATGAAGGTTTAATTCCTATATGTGATTGAAGCAAGAACTATGAACATAGCAATATGAATATCACAAATAAAGATGAAGTTTTGATATAAATCTGTGTCCTGAAAATTGTGGAAAAATCCTAACTTTTTGACTAAATAAAACCTCCTTAAAGGATGGGAATAGGGTTCGATCCGACATGGAGGGGGTAGTCAAATCTAGCCCTGTGGCTATTTTCGCCCTTGATATAGACTCAAAAAATGTCTATAGTGTTTTACTCAGACAATATGTGGACCTGGCCCAAAATTGAGGTAATGAGCAAATTATGAAGTGTCATCTTGTGTATTTTTTCCATGTCTTCATGCATCATTGTGATGGCTTTGAATTCTCCAAATCTTCACTTGAACCTCTGTCTTCATTCCTTGTATGCTTGTTGGCATCTTTAAGCTTGATCGTTTTCCCACGCTTGTCGCTCTCATCCACGATAGGTGCTTCTTTCTTGAATAATACAAACATGTCTAATTTATGCAACATCATGCTCATATGAGCACTGGAGACGATTCTTAGAAATGAAAGTACATGATATTTTTTAATGTGTGTGATCTCTAATGTTTGGTTCTTATATTTTCTAGAACTTGAGCATGTGTAGCCATGAGAGCTATGTGTGTAATTGTATTAGGGATGTCCTCATCAGTGATTTTTTGCTTTGATTACAAATGTGAGGGACTAATGACATTCGTGAGTTGTATGAACACTTTTCAGTCCCACAAAAATAAAGTAAAGGTGGACGGAGATCCCCCTCACCCCAAGGAAAATAAGACAACATATTTATGTCATGGAGTATTTCTCTATGTCTGAAGCATAGGGAAGTCATACTATTAAGAGGGGGGTGTCAATGAATGACATAATTGGAGATTTCTGCCCAAGCCAAATCCTAAAGACACTCAGTTTCGTGAGAAAAAACACCAAAAAGTTACCCTAGTTATGATGTTATTTTGCTCATGTGTTCGGAAGTTGGTCTGCAACCTCCGTGTGAGTCCATATGATATTTCCCTCATGCGGTATATTGCTCAGACGCTAAAAGGAACTTCCGAACTTCGAGTGCCCCCTTGACTCGAGATGGGTCGGAAAGAGAGGATAACATGCAGAAAAATTTGAGGGGGGGGGCTATGTCAAGAGACTTTAGATCAAAGAAATTATTCCATTCCTCAATCTAAGGGGAAAAATGCACCAAGTCTAGATCTGGGTACCAATTCTTTGCTTGAACAACTATTGATGTTGCTTTTTTTACTTACGTACATTTGTTTTTGCTTCTTTTAGGGAACTTTTGTTTCAACCGTTCTCGATGTGTGTTTCATTATTTCTCATAAATGTTTTTACTGTACACACATTTTGCTGCATCGATTTGAATCATGCTTCAACAAAAACCTCTCCTCATTGGCGACTGCCTTGTTGATGACATGTCGAGGAACTCACCACACATCACATAAGGCCGTAAACATCTGGCACCATTCATTTAGCTCATGTCCAATGCAGTTTATCACCATTGCCAGGGAAAATTGAAGTGATACTAGCAGTCATACCAACAGCCTCACGACCGCCACAACGACCGCACAGACGACGCGCGTGTCGGAGTAGCCCCTGCAGCCAGGAGGGCGCATATTGCGGGCATGTGAGCATGCAGGTGCGCGGCAGGGGAGCCAGCTCCGTCCTCGGATGCGGACTCGGGCACAAGGGCTTGTAAGTGCCTCAGACGCGGATGTGCGAGCTCCGATTGTGAGCACGAGGACCTCGGTCGTAGGCGCGCGAGCTCTAGCCGTGGGCGCTTGCTCGAGGGGCGAGGGCCTCGACACTGTGGATCCACTGTCCATGCTCCATCCTCGTCCTGCTCACGAAAACGAGAGAGATGAGAGAGGGAAAAAGGGGGAAGTGTGGCTGCAGATGAGGCCTAGGTGGGTGAGATTTGGGCTGCCGTGGAGGACGTGCTCGGACTATCTGACACTACTCAAAACTCATCCACATATGGACCGGGTTTGGGAGGTGTCAGACTATCTAGGCAAATAGGCCGAGTATGAGTGAAATCACTTTAAGGGGTACCCCTTGTAAATGCCACTCTCACCTCCTTTGGTGGTGAGAAGTGGTATATTGCATGTGCGACACTTATCATAATTTAAGAGTTTTGGTGAAATTTCTTTCCACTTACGGGAGGCATGTAGTGGTTTTGTTTGTGTTTTTTTTTCTAAATTTGTTATTTCAAAATGAACTTATTGAATCGTGTATCCAAATCACGAATTGTTTTCACCGTTGTGAGTATACTAACCTGTGCTTTCTAATTATACTAACATGTGCTTCAAAACAGTACTAACCATACTTCACTTTATGGAGCTATGCTTTTGAAGGAAATATGCCCTAGAGGCAATAAAAAGGTTTTATTTATATTTCCTTATATCATGATAAATGTTTGTTATTCATGCTAGAATTGTATTAACCGGAAACTTGATACATGTATGGATACTGTCGGATTTCGGGTTCCGGCAAAACCCTTGAGGTTCGAACACTGTGGTGCACACGAAGATCTCTCCCCCTTCTAGCTCACGCCCTCACTGCAATCTCAAAGCTCAGCGCGTCGAACTCACAGAACAAGAGACACAAGGTTTATACTGGTTCGGGCCACCGATGCGGTGTAATACATTACTTCAGTGTGGTGTGGTGGATTGCCTCTTGGGCTGAGGATGAACATTTACAAGGGAAGAACAGCCTCCTGAGGAGAGGTGCTCTTGTGCTTGGTGAGATTGTGTGGGTGAGGGTGATCTGAATGGCCTTCTATCCATTCCCCCTAGTTGCCTCCTACTGTGGTGGCTAGTCTTATTCATAGAGGCCCTGGTCCTCTTCCCAAATGTAGGCGGGAAGGGATCCAACAATGTCCAAATTCGAAGGGAGACAACTAGTACGAGTTATCCTAACTAAAGGTGGCCTTCGCCTGCCAAAGGCTCTGGTGGTGACGCCGTCTTGGGCTCCACGGTGACCTCCATCCCGCCGTCCTGCTGGTCTTGGTCTTGTTGCACAGATATGGAAACCTTTGCCTGATGCCTCGGGACTCCTCGCCTATGCTTGCCTCTTTAGCACCAAAGAGGAAACGAGTACGTTGCGCGCTCTGGCGCTCGCCTGGCCTTGGACGTCATGGCTTGCGTCACAGAAACCTCGTGAGGTATCCCTCGCCTTGATCTCTCCGCCCCTCGCGAGCCAGCCTGGTGAGGCTGCCCCCGAGGAGGTCTTGCGTCGTCCGCCTCGCGAGGCTTGGCCCCTCGCGAGGGTCTTGAGTGTTGACTGATGAAGATGGGCTATACAGGGCTGCTGGTGGAGCCACGCCGTGGGCCGCAGGCAGGCAAGTGTGGGGACCCCCGTTCCCAGGACACCGACAGTAGCCCCCGGGCCCAAGGCGCGTTCGGGCTTGGCTTCAAGGCGAAGCCAAGGGGCAACCGCGGAGCGCCACGGGCCCCAACAGCCTGCGGCCTTGGTCGACGCGTGGCGGCCGACGGGACATGGGCAGCCCCGCTTCCCCACGCAGCCTTGATGTCCGCCTAGCTAGGCGGCTACCGTGACCTACACAGTTATTCCCCCATTGCTGGTGATGCGCCCCTCCAACTCTTCCGCCTTCCCGAAACAATAACCTCCTCTTCCAATCTGGCCCGAGCTCGGCCCTCCTCGTTGCCATGACGCCACGGCGAACGGAGGAGGGGAAGAAGAAGTCTCTGTCTTCAGCCGGGCCACCTCCGGCCGTTGAACCTGCCGTGGGCCGGTCGTTGGTGCTCAACCAGGAAGCCATGGACAAGGTCCACCCAGCGCTCGCCGGTGACTTCAACGAATGGGGGAGGACGGTGGTCTGGCCCGCATCTCGCGCCTCCGTCGACAAGACAACCACCGAGGTCCAATTCTTCATTGATGCCATGTGGGCTGGCCTGGTTCCTCCCTTCTCTGCCTTCTTCAACGTCGTGCTCTCCCACTATCAGATCCATATGCTGCACCTGGATCCCCAATCGGTCTCCCTTCTTGCCGTTTTCGCTTTCGTCTGCGAGGCCATGGTGGGCATTCCCACTTCCGTGGCCCTACTGCGCCATTTCTTCTCGCTGCACCTGGCTAGCCCTCGGCAATGCTCGGGATGCTCGAACTTCCAGGCCGTGCCTGCGACGGCCGGCTCGGGCATTGATTTTGAGCTTCCACCATCTGCGAGCGGGTTTCGGACATGGTGGGTGTTTGTGGACGTCGGTGTGCTCAGCCCCCTGCTCTCGCCCCCTTTGGCGCCCGCCGTCCCCAGCTCCGGCTGGGGCCACGAGAGGCTCGCTGACCCCCGCCTTGCCTTCGTCTGGCTCCAGTTGAAGAGGCTGAAAGATCTCGGCGTGTCCGCGCCCATGGTGATGAAGTAGTTCCTCCGACGCCGCGTCGCCCCACTCCAGCGCCATTCCTGGCCAATGTGGGCCTTGTCCGGCGGCCAGGATCGCATGAGGCTTCAGGAGTCGGGGCTTCCACCCAAGGCGCGAAGAACAGTGCTCGAGGTCTTGACTGACGACCCTTCACCAGCCGATATGCCGCAGGAGGGTTGTCTTTTGTACTGCTGCTCGAACAGGGTGGAGTTCGCGGGGCAGATGCCCCCCTTCGACGAATGGGGGCTGCATCCAGTCGGCCTTGAAGGGCCCCGCAAGAACCCTGTCTCCATGGTTCCCCTCCTTGCCGCTAGTGCCGAACTTACCCCAAGAGTGGATGCAGGGGGGCGAGCGCTGCTGGAGGCCAGAGGCACGACTGCTGAGGCGTCGACACCGCTCGAGGCTCTCGAGGCGCCATCCCCGGGAGCCCATGACCTCTGCCCTGGGGTGACGGTTGAGGGGGCGACGTGATCCGCTGCTCCTGAGGCCGAAGCCCCCGAGGTCTCAGCAGGTCATCATGAGGCGGAGCCCGAGGGCTCCCCTCAGCCCAGCACTCCCGAGGTCGTCTCCTTGGGCGCCTCACCAGCCGCGCCCTGCGCTGGTTGCCGTGTCCAAGGCTTCGGTCGGCTCCGTCTGGACTCTGATGCGCTCCGCAAGAGGAAGGGGTCTCCAAGCTGCAGCGGTGATGCCTTCCGGCCGTTGAAGCAGAGGAAGTATATCACCATAGACGAGTGAGTACCTTATCTTTGTAATTTATCGAGTGATGCTTCCCCTCCTGACTGTGGCTCCTCAGGGTCCCTACTGCTAAGACGGCGAAATCTCCCGAGAAGCAACCTCCTCCTGCCTCGAGTCCCCGCTAGCCTTGAGCGCCCCAAGCCAGCATGCCGCACTTGGCGCGAGGTCGGCCGGAGAGGCAAGCGCGCCAGCCTGGCGGCTTGAGCCCGCGTCCTTGCCATCTCTCCTTCATGGCCTTGCCTGGGGTGTGGCAAGTGTGCCAAGGGCTCCTCCTCTAGTTATGGACGGTGACTGGATGACCTCGATCCTGGCTTCTTCTTCGAGCAACAGGCCTCAACCCATCCGGGCCCCTGCTGAGGCCTAGACGGCGACCGGGGAAGCGCCAGCCCCTGCCCCCTGTTGGAAGGGGGTGAGCCGCTTCGGATCCCGTCGGCAACCCCCGCTGTGGGGGACGGACCCGGTCGCGCCCTTAAGTTTGCGCACGAGCGGAGTGTCGTCTGCCATGAGCTCTTTCAGGAGGCAATGGGCACGATGAGCCGACTCAGCGGAGAACTCGTGGATGTTGACGCGCGCCTTAAGATCGAGGATCTCCGGCTGATGGAGGAGTGGCATCAACTGAAGGTGGCTATCAACCTTGGGCGCCTTCAGCGTGAGCACGCCAATGCGAAGGCCGAGGCATCCCTGGCAACCTCGTGCGAGGCCAGCGCCTGAGCCTTGGAGGAGACTAGGGAGGCAGAACGTTGCCACGCGATCGCCGAGGAGCGCAGGCGGGAGCTCCAGGCCTTGAACGCCTCCTTGGAGCAGCAGGTGGAGGCACGCAAAGCCGCCTTAGCGTCGATGAAGGGCGCACTGTCCGACGAGGAGGAGATCTTGAGGCGTGAGGAAGCACTGTTGCTGGAGGCCACAGAGCGCAGCCTCGAGCTCGAGCGGTTGGAGACAAGGGAGCGCCAGGTCGCCCAAGCAGAGGATGTCGTCGGTGCGCGTGAGTCCAAGGCCCAGGAGGAGGTCGACCGCTGGGTGGCCGAGGCTCGGACGGTCCCTGTTGGCAGGTACGACCTGAAGCTGACGCTCGTGGAAGCCGAAGCTGTGGGCAGGACCACTGCCCTCAAGTCAGGGCTGGCTGGAGCGGAACAGCACGAGAAAGCCGCCGCGGCCGCCCTGACCTCGGCAGGCCGAGCTGGCCTCCGCCCATGCTGAGCTGCTCTCCCTTCAGCAGCGGGTTGCCAGCGCCGAGTCCTTCGCACAGCAGAGTAGGGAGGAGGCGCTTCGCCGGCAGACGCTACTGCGCGAGCACGCTCCCATGCTTCGGGACCTCAGGACGAAGGATAACCAGGCGCTTGATACCATCTGCGATGAGCACGCCCCTCATCCCCACGCCGAGGATTACGCCAGCCATCTCCGCTTCTTCACCGATGTTGTGACACGCCTGGAGAACCGGGCTGAGAGGGCTCACGAGCTTGTGGACGAAAAGAGCCGAGGCCTTCTCGGCGCACATTCTCCCGCGTCTTCAGCCATCTCCGGAACACCAAGCCTGACTTTGACTTTGACGCCGCTATTGCCCCAGTGCCTGAGGCCATGCGGGGCAACCTAGCGCGCTGGGTGGACGACAAGGTGGATGCTCTGGTTAGGGCCTTTGCTTCTGACGATGATGCGGTGGTGGTCGCGGCAGACGAGGGCGGCGTGGTTAATGACGGTGAAGATAACGCCGGCGAGGCGCCAGCAGTCTATCCGGGAGCGGTTCGGGAGATGAGGTGAGCACCATGTCCGACTGAGCCTGCGCTCCTTTGCTTTCAACCTGCATGCGAAAGCTTGGGTCCGGCCCTTCACATTGTAAGAGCATTTTGGGGAGGGGGAGCCCCTTATGCAAAATAGACTACCGTTTTACTCCTTAGGCCAGGTTAAAAAACACGCTCTTCTGTGCTTGGAAGCCCCTTGCGGGTTTGCTGCCGTAACTTACTGTCGTGACTTACTTTGGTCCGGTCGGGCTTCGGGCTGACTTGCCAGCTGCGAATTTCTCCTGGGAGGATCCCCCTTGCAACCTCGTGAAGTTTTAGTTTCCAGAGGGGTCCGCCAACCAACCCGAGAGGGCCTCGCGAGAAGCAAGCGCCGGTGAGGGCGGGACGCGCGCATGGTGCGCGTACGCCGCTGCCAGCCCCCGCTCGCGAGGCGCTTAGAGGGGGGGACAACGGACGCAAAATCTCAAAACAAAGCGCGAATCCAGAAACTCACGGAGTCAATATGAGTGAGAAAGGATGCCCCCCACGAAATCAAAACGCAACTTTAAATCCAAGATCGAAAGGCTGCAAATTCGAGCTACAAAAAAGAGGCCAGAAGCAAATAGCCGCGTCCGGCACCTAGCTAGTCTTCTTGTCTTCGAGTCTTCTCACCAGCGCGGAGCTAAGTGCTTTCACAGGCCGTGAGCATAGTCATTGGGGGACAGTGTCGACGGCCAGCGCGGAGCATGGTGCTTCCACTAGGACGTGGGCGGGAGCCACCGAGGCCCGAGGGCGGCACTCCGGAGACTCTAGGGCATGTACAGCCCCACTCATTATTACGTGAGAGTGTCACGAGCGGAGACCTTCACAGGCGTGAGCCTTGCTTCATATCGCCAGACGAGGGCCCCGCCTTGCGCCACCCTCGACCACCGTTGGGGCGTCCGGAAACCAGGACGATGCCAAGGGGCAAAGGGGACGCTAGCGGCGCCCTCAGCGACCACGGGCCCTCTGCCGGGGGAAGGCTCGCCAGCGCCTCCCCGGCAGAGGGCCTACCTCCGGGCGACGCCTTGCTCCGTGCGACGCGGGGAGGGGCCTTGCTCCCAGCTCCTTCCTTGCAGCCCCCAGTGCGCTCCCCCTGGTGGAAGGGGGACTGCCGTGCCGCGGCCGTCGTCCACCGCTGTGACCTGATTCACTTGCGACCCATGGTTAGCGTAAGCCTGCTCCTGAGAGATTAGTGGTACCCTGTAGCTGTTGTCACCGACGTGGTCGGCGAGGCTCCCGGGTGGCTCCTGGAAGGCCTCAACTTCCAGCGCCTCCTCTTCCCAACCTGGCTCAAGGAACGAGCCGGGGTCATCTTCCGGCGTGTACTCCTGGTCCATCATGCGGGGTACGCAGGCCTCCGAAGCCGTCGCCCCAGAAACCTCGCCGAAGTGCCCCGCGCTACACGTCGCCCGGCCCGGCGAGCCGCTCTGAGGATGGTAGGGCGGCATCCTGCCGGGACCGTGGGTGGCAATGCTCGCGCGCGTGCCCATCGGGGATGGCACATGTGCGGTTGGGCGTCCGGCCCCGCTGGTTGCGCTGATGTCGACGAAACCTCCTGGTGCGCCCGGGGGCGCGCGGGCGCGGCGAGGCCTGCTGTGCGATCCGGCCGCAGCCTGAGGCGTAAGCAAGGAGCAGGAAGGCGGCGCACCCCTGGCTACGGCATCCAATAACTCGGCAACGCGCTCCAGCAATGCATCTCAGTCGCTCTCCATCAGTCGGCACCGCAACAGCTCCCGCGCCACTGTGAGCACGGCCCTCATGTTCGCTTGTTCCCGTCGGGTGTGCGGCACTGATGACCCACAAGTATAGGGGATCTATCATAGTCCTTTCGATAAGTAAGAGTGTCGAACCCAACGAGGAGCGAAGGAAATGATAAGCGGTTTTCAGCAAGGTATTCTCTGCAAGCACTGAAATTATCGGTAACAGATAGTTTTGTGATAAGGCAATTTGTAACGGGTAACAAGTAATAAAAGTAAATAAAGTGCAGCAAGATGGCCCAATCCTTTTTATAGCAAAGGACAAGCCTGGACAAACTCTTATATAGAGAAAAGCGCTCCCGAGGACACATGGGAATTATCGTCAAGCTAGTTTTCATCACGCTCATATGATTCGCGTTCGGTACTTTGATAATTTGATATGTGGGTGGACCGGTGCTTGGGTGCTGTCCTTACTTGGACAAGCATCCCACTTATGATTAACTCCTATTGCAAGCATCCGCAACTACAAAAGAAGTATTAAGGTAAACCTAACCATAGCATGAAACATATGGATCCAAATCAGCCCCTTACGAAGCAACGCATAAACTAGGGTTTAAGCTTCTGTCACTCTAGCAACCCATCATCTACTTATTACTTCCCAATGCCTTCCTCTAGGCCCAAACAATGGTGAAGTGTCATGTAGTCGACGTTCACATAACACCACTAGAGGAGAGACAACATACATCTCATCAAAATATCGAACGAATACCAAATTCACATGACTACTAATAGCAAGACTTCTCCCATGTCCTCAGGAACAAACGTAACTACTCACAAAACATATTCATGTTCATAATCAGAGGGGTACTAATATGCATAATGGATCTGAACATATGATCTTCCACCAAATAAACCAACTAGCATCAACTACAAGGAGTAATTAACACTACTAGCAACCTACAGGTACCAATCTGAGGCTTTGGGACAAAGATTGGATACAAGAGATGAACTAGGGTTTGAGAGGAGATGGTGCTGGTGAAGATGTTGATGGAGATTGGCCCCTCCCGATGAGAGGAGCGTTGGTGATGACGATGGCGATGAATTCCCCCTCCCGGAGGGAAGTTTCCCCGGCAGAACAGCTCTGCCGGAGCCCTAGATTGGTTCCGCCAAGGTTCCGCCTCGTGGCGGCGGAGTTTCTTCCCGAAAGCTTGCTTATGATTTTTTCTCGGACGAAAGACTTCATATAGCAGAAGATGGGCACCGGAGGGCCACCAGGGGGCCCACGAGGCAGGAGGGCGCGCCTAGGGGGTAGGGCGCGCCTCCCACCCTCATGGCCAGGGTGTGGCCCCCCTCTGGTATTTTCTTTGTCCAGTATTTTTTATTAATTCCAAAAATGACTTCCGTGAAGTTTCAGGACTTTTGGAGCTGTGCAGAATAGGTCTCTAATATTTGCTCCTTTTCCAGCCCAGAATTCCAGCTGCCGGCATTCTCCCTCTTCATGTAAACCTTGTAAAATAAGAGAGAATAGGCATAAGTACTGTGACATAACGTGTAATAACAGCCCATAATGTGATAAATAATGATATAAAAGCATGATGCAAAATGGACGTATCAACTCCCCCAAGCTTAGACCTCGCTTGTCCTCAAGCGGAAGCCGATAACGATAAATATGTCCACATGTTTAGAGGTAGAGGTGAGCATCCCCAAGCTTAATTCCTGCTCGTCCTTGAGTAGGTAAATGATAAAAAAAACAGAATTTTTGATGCGGAATGCTACTAGGCATAATTTCAATGTAATTCTTCTTAATTGTGGTATGAATATTCAGATCTGAAAGATTCAAGACAAAAGTTTAGTATTGACATAGAAATAATAATACTTCAAGCATACTAACTAAGCAATTATGTCTTCTCAAAATAACATGGCCAAAGAAAGTTAATCCCTACAAAATCATATAGTTTAGTCATGCTCCATTTTCGTCACACAAGAATGCTCTCATCATGCACAACCCCGATGACAAGCCAAGCAATTGTTTCATACTTTAGTAATCTCAAACTTTATAAACCTTCACGCAATACATGAGCGTGAGCCATGGATATAGCACTATGGGTGGAATAGAGTATAATGATGGGGGTTATGTGGAGAAGACAAAAAAGGAGAAAGTCTCACATCAACGAGGCTAATCAATGAGCTATGGAGATGCCCATCGATTGATGTTAATGCAAGGAGTAGGGATTGCCATGCAACGGATGCACTAGAGCTATAAATGTATGAAAGCTCAACAAAAGAAACTAAGTGGGTGTGCATCCAACTTGCTTGCTCACGAAGACCTAGGGCACTTGAGGAGGCCCATTGTTGGAATATACAAGCCAAGTTCTATAATGAAAAATTCCCACTAGTATATGAAAGTGACAAAACAAGAGACTCTCTATCATGAAGATTATGGTGCTACTTTGAAGCACAAGTGTGGAAAAAAGGATAGTAGCATTGTCCCTTTTTATTTTTTTGGGCCTTCTTTTTTTTGGCCTTTCTCTTTTTTTTTGGGATAATGCTCTATTGAATGATGATCATCACACTTCTATTTATTTACAACTCAATGATTACAACTCGATACTAGAAAAAAGTATGACTCTATATGAATGCCTCCGGCGGTGTACCGGGATATGCAACGAACCAAGAGTGACATGTATGAAAGAATTATGAACGGTGGCTTTGCCACAAATACTATGTCAACTACATGATCATGCTGAGCAATATGACAATGATGAACGTGTCATGATAAACGGAATGGTGGAAAGTTGCATGGCAATATATCTCGGAATGGCTATGGAAATGCCATAATAGGTAGGTATGGTGGCTGTTTTGAGGAAGATATAAGGAGGTTTATGTGTGAAAGAGTGTATCATATCACGGGGTTTGGATGCACCGGCGAAGTTTGCACCAACTCTCAATGTGAGAAAGGGCAATGCACGATACCGAAGAGGCTAGCAATGATGGAAAGGTGAGAGTGCGTATAATCCATGGACTCAACATTAGTCATAAAGAACTCAACCAAGCACTACGCGCATGCTCCTAGGGGGATAGATTGGTAGGAAAAGACCATCGGTCGTCCCCGACCGCCACTCATAAGGAGGACAATCAAAGAACACCTCATGTTTCAAATTTGTTACATAACGTTTACCATACGTGCATGCTACGGGACTTGCAAACTCCAACACAAGTATTTCTCAAATTCACAACTACTCAACTAGCACAACTTTAATATTACTACCTCCATATCTCAAAACAATCATCAAGCATCAAACTTCTCTTAGTATTCAAAACACTCATAAGAAAGTTTTTACTAATCTTGAATACCTAGCATATTAGGATTGTTTAAGAAAATTACCATGCTATTTAAGACTCTCAAAATAATCTAAGTGAAGCATGAGAGATCAATAGTTTCTATAAAACAAATCCACCACCATGCTCTAAAAGATATAAGTGAAGTACTAGAGCAAAACTATATAACTCAAAAGATATAAGTGAAGCACATAGAGTATTCTAATAATTTCCGAATCATGTGTGTCTCTCTCAAAATGTGTGTACAGAAAGGATGATTGTGGCAAACTAAAAGCAAAGACTCAAATCATACAAGATGCTTCAAGCAAAACACATATCATGTGGTGAATAAAAATATAGCTCCAAGTAAAGTTACCGATGGAAGTAGACGAAAGAGGGGATGCCTTCCAGGGCATCCCCAAGCTTTGGCTTTTTGGTGTCCTTAGATTATCTTGGGGGTGCCATGGGCATCCCCAAGCTTAGTCTCTTGCCACTCCTTGTTCCATAATCCATCAAATCTTTCACCCAAAACTTGAAAACTTCACAACACAAAACTCAGCAGAAAATCTCGTGAGCTCCGTTAGCGAAAGAAAACAAAAGACCACTTTAAGGTACTGTAATGAACTCATTCTTTATTTGTATTGGTGTTAAAACTACTGTATTCCAACTTCCCTATGGTTTATAAACTATTTTACTAGCCATAGATTCATCAAAATAAGCAAACAACACATGAAAAACAGAATCTGTCAAAAACAGAACAGTCTGTAGTAATCTTTAACTAACGCAAACTTCTGGAACTCCAAAAAATCAGCCAAAATAGGACGACCTATACAATTTGTTTATTGATCATAAGCAATTGGAATCAATATTTTATCACGTTCTGGTGTTGTTTAACAATTATTTTCGTGAACAGAAAGTTTCTGAAAATTTCTGCAAGATCAAATAACTATCATCCAAGAAGATCCTATAGGTTTAACTTGGCACAAACACTAATTAAAACATAAAAACACATCTAACCAGAGGCTAGAACAAATATTTATTCCTAAATAGAAGCAAAAAGCAAAAAACAAAAAATAAAATTGGGTTGCTTCCCAACAAGCGCTATCGTTTAACGCCCCTAGCTAGGCATAAAAATAAGGATAGATCTAGGTATTGCCATCTTTGGTAGGCAATCCATAAGTGGCTCTCATAATAGATTCATAAGGTAATTTTAGTTTCTTCCTAGGGAAGTGTTCCATGCCTCTCGTTAATGGAAATTGGAATCTGATATTGCCTTCCTTCAAATCAATAATTGCACCAATCGTTCTTAAGAAAAGGTCTACCAAGAATAATAGGACATGAAGGATTGCAATCTATGTCAAGAACAATAAAAATCTACGGGCACATAGTTCCTATTTGTAACAATAAGAACATCATTAATTCTTCCCATAGGTTTCTTAATAGTGGAATCCGCAAGGTGCAAGTTTAGAGAGCAATCATCAAAATCACGGAAACCTAGCAAATCACATAAAGTCTTTGGAATCGTGGAAACACTAGCACCCAAATCACACAAAGCATAGCATCCATGATCTTTAATTTTAATTTTAATATTAGGTTCCCACTCATCATAAAGTTTTCTAGGGATAGAAACTTCCAACTCAAGTTTTTCTTCATAAGATTGCATCAAAGCATCAACGATATGTTTGGTAAAAGCTTTATTTTGACTATAAGCATGAGGAGAATTTAGCACGGATTGCAACAAGGAAATACAATCTATCAAAGAGCAACTATCATAATTAAATTCCTTGAAATCGAAAATAGTGGGTTTATTAACATCTAGGGTTTTGATCTCTTCAATCCCACTTTTATCAATTTTAGCATCAAGATCTAAAAACTCCGAATTTTTGGAACGCCTTCTAGGTAAACGTAGATCATATTCAGTCCCATCATTATCAAGATTCATATTGCAAAACAAAGATTTAATAGGGGACACATCAATAACTTTTAGATCTTCATCTTTATTTTCATAGAAATCCGGTTTAGCGGCCATCTTATTAACTAAGGTAGCCTGCTTATCCGATATTTCAGCTATCAACTTCTCAAGACGAGCAATTTGGGATCTCAAACCATCAAATTCTTTAGACATATCATCGAGCTCTTTATTCATATAACTCATAAAGATTTTTTGTTCCTTAAGCTCGTTTCTGAAGAAATTATTATGCTCAAATTGCAAAACCATAAAACTCCTGACGTTGCTTTCGATCTCTTCTATTCTTTTAAGGTGAAGATCACCAAATCTAGGTAGAGCCATCATGACAAACAAGCAATCCAACACACGAGCAAACAAAAAGCAAGCGAAAAAGAAAGGTGAACGAAAAAGAGAGGGCGAATAAAACGGCAAGGGTGAAGTGGGGGAGAGGAAAACGAGAGGCAAATGGCAAATAATGTAATGCGGGAGATAAGGGTTTGTGATGGGTACTTGGTATGTTGACTTTTGCGTAGAGCTCCCCGGCAACGGCGCCAAAAATCCTTCTTGCTACCTCTTGAGCACTATGTTGGTTTTCCCTTGAAGAGGAAAGGGTGATGCAGCAAAGTAGCGTAAGTATTTCCCTCAGTTTTTGAGAACCAAGGTATCAATCCAGTAGGAGGCTACGCGCGAGTCCCTCGCACCTACACAAAACAAATAAATCCTCGCAACCAACGCGATAAGGGGTTGTCAATCCCTACACGGTCACTTACGAGAGTGAGATCTGGTAGATATGATAGGATAGTATTTTTGGTATTTTTATGATAAAGATGCAAAGTAAAAGAAAAGCAAAGTAAAAAGCAACGGAAATAACTAAGTGTTGGAGGATTAATATGACGAAGATAGACCCGGGGGCCATAGGTTTCACTAGTGGCTTCTCTCAAGAGCATAAGTATTTTACGGTGGGTGAACAAATTACTGTTGAGCAATTGACAGAATTGAGCATAGTTATGAGAATATCTAGGTATGATCATGTATATAGGCATCACGTCCGAGACAAGTAGACCGACTCCTGCCTGCATCTACTACTATTACTCCACACATCGACCGCTATCCAGCATGCATCTAGAGTATTAAGTTCATAAGAACAGAGTAACGCCTTAAGCAAGATGACATGATGTAGAGGGATAAATTCATGCAATATGATAAAAAAAAACCATCTTGTTATCCTCGATGGCAACAATACAATACGTGCCTTGCTGCCCCTACTGTCACTGGGAAAGGACACCGCAAGATTGAACCCAAAGCTAAGCACTTCTCCCATTGCAAGAAAAATAAATCTAGTAGGCCAAACCAAACTGATAATTCGAAGAGACTTGCAAATATAACCAATCGTACATAAAAGAATTCAGAAGATTCAAATATTGTTCATAGATAAACTTGATCATAAACCCACAATTCATCGGTCTCAACAAACACACCGCAAAAGAAGATTACATCGAATAGATCTCCACGAGAGAGGGTGAGAACATTGTATTGAGATCCAAAAAGAGAGAAGAAGCCATCTAGCTACAAACTATGGACCCGAAGGTCTGAGGTAAACTACTCACACTTCATCGAAGAGGCTATGGTGTTGATGTAGAAGCCCTCCGTGATTGATGCCCCTTCCGGCGGAGCTCCGGAACAGGCCCCAAGATGGGATCTCGTGGGTACAGAAGGTTGCGGCGGTGAAATTAGGTTTTTGGCTCCGTGTCTGATCGTTTGGGGGTACGTAGGTATATATAGGAGGAAGGAGTACGTCGGTAGAGCAACATGGGGCCCACGAGGGTGGAAGGTGCGCCCCCCTACCTCGTGGCTTCCTGGAAGCTTCCTTTACGTAGGGTCCAAGTCTCCTGGATCATGTTCGTTCCAAAAATCACGTTCCCGAAGGTTTCATTCCTTTTGGACTCCGTTTGATATTCTTTTTCTGCGAAACTCTGAAATAGGCAAAAAACAGCAATTCTGGGCTGGGCCTCCGGTTAATAGGTTAGTCCCAAAAATAATATAAAAGTGAATAATAAAGCCGAATAATGTCCAAAACAGAAGATAATATAGCATGGAGCAATAAAAAATTATAGATACGTTGGAGACGTATCAAGGTGTCGATAAAATAAAATACGGACATGAGGGCATCATGATCATTCTTATAACAGCAACATATATGGATATTGTCATACAATTTCTTATGCTCAAGTAATAATCTATTCACAATGTCAAGTATGAATCATAAACTTCATTGAAAACCAGCAAACTATAATCTCAGTCATTGAAGCAATTGCAATTTATCATAACATCGGAAAGAGTCTATCTAAGAGCTTTTCAGCAAGTCCACATACTCAACTATCATTTAGTCTTTCACAGTTGCTAACACTCACGCAATACTTGTGGTTAGTTTCGCCTCCCAACCTTTTACCTCAAGGGTAATGTCAACAATAATAGTTCATGCTAACTTACATCCAATTGGATACATGTATCAGGATCTTTCCAACACAATGTGCTTGCCAAAGGATAAAATGTAAAAGGAAAGGTGAAGATCACCGTGACTCTTGCATAAGGTAAAAGTAAAGGATAGGCCCTTCGCAGAGGGAAGCAGAGGTTGTCATGCGCTTTCATAGTTGGATGCACGAAATCTTAATGCAAAAGAACGTCACTTTATATTGCCACTTGTGATATGGACCTTTATTATGCAGTCCGTCGCTTTTACTTCTTCCATATCACAAGATCATATAAAGCTTATTTCCTCCACACTAATAAGTCATACATATTTAGAGAGCAATTTTTATTGCTTGCACCGATGACAACTTACTTGAAGGATCTTACTCAATCCATAGGTAGATATGGTGGACTCTCGTGGCAAAACTGGGTTTAAGAGAATTTGGAAGCACAAGTATTATCTCTACTTGGTGCAAAGAATGGGCTAGCATGAGAGGGAAAGGCAAGCTCAACATGTTGGATGATCCATGACAATATACTTTATTTTCGGATATAAGAAAACATAACCCATTACGTTGTCTTCCTTGTCCAACATCAACTCTTTAGCATGTCATATTTTAATGAGTGCTCAATCATAAAAGATGTCCAAGATAGTATATTTATATGTGAAACCTCTCTCTCTTTATTACTTCCTATTAATTGCAACGATGACCAAAGCTATGTTTGTCAACTCTCAACAACTTTTAATCATCATACTCTTTCTATGTGAAGTCATTACTCTCCATAAGATCAATATGATCTCTTTATTTCTTTTTATTCTTTCTCTTTTCTTTTATTCCCTCAAGATCATGGCAAAATAATCAAGCCTTGACTCAACACTAATCTTTATTATATATAGCTCACGGACTCGATTACAAAGAGGGATCATAGAGCAAAACTCAGAACTAGATCATACCAAAAACTTTATTCTACTAAATCAAGATATTACTAAAAGGATCGAACTAAGAAAAACGGTAAAGATAGGAGTGTGATGGTGATACGATACCGGGGCACCTCCCCCAAGCTTGGCAGTTGCCAAGGGGAGTGTCCATACCAGATACTTAGTTTTCCTTTTTCGGAGGAGGTGATGATGGAGTTGTTGATGATGACAGTTGTGTCTTTAGCTTCTTCATACTGTAATTGAGAAGAGAAATTTCCTCCTTTAAATCATCGACCTCCGATTCCAGCTTCAAGATCTTGTCACATAAAT
This sequence comes from Triticum aestivum, assembly GCF_018294505.1. NCBI lineage: Eukaryota > Viridiplantae > Streptophyta > Magnoliopsida > Poales > Poaceae > Triticum > Triticum aestivum. The sequence continues at coordinate 327,471,736 of NC_057805.1, forward strand.
CTCCTTTGCTTTTCTGCCGAAAACGAGAAGGAATAGATCGGTTGTTAGATAGTTTAGCCCTCTTAGGGAGACTAGATTTCTTGAACTTCACGTGCATATCCCCAGGTTGAGGTAGAGGGACATCCTCCTCCTCCGAACTTGAATCATTGATCCTCATCAAATGAGCATCCTCCTCCTCATCCGTAGTTCGACCACAGGGAGATAGATCCCCATAGGTCTTTGGGTCAGCAATGAGGTGTGAGACATAGCTCTCTCCGTCGGAATCCTGAGATGACATCTTGCTCCAAATCTACTACAGAAACAGCTCGAAACAAAAACAGAGGATATTTGCATGATACGGTGGTCAAAACCTTCGGGAGATTATTATATTGAATTTTTACCGACCAAAAGAAGTATCATGCAAGAAAACGGAGTCCGGAGAGCGCACGAGGTGCCCACGAGGCAGGGGGCGTGCCTCTCACCCTCGTGGAAGCCTCGTGTCCTTCCCGGACTGCTTCTTATTTTCCTATTTTCTTAAATATACCAAAACAGAGAAAAATTGCCATTAGAACTGTTTTGGAGTCGGTTTACTTACCGTACCACGTACCTATTCCTTTTCAGAGTCTGAAACGTTCTGGAAAGTGTCTCTTATGTATTCCTCCGGGGTTACGGTTTCAATAACATTAGTTTCAACATTTATAGGATTACCTGAGATATAATGTTTGATTCTTTGACCGTTTACCACCTTCGGATTTGTGCCTTCAAAGTTGTTGATTTTTATGGCACCGGAACGATAGACCTCCTCGATAACGTAAGGACCTTCCCATTTAGAGAGAAGTTTTCCTGCAAAAAATCTTAAACGAGAGTTGTATAGCAACACATAATCACCTACATTAAACTCACGCTTTTGTATCCTTTTATCATGCCATCTTTTAACTTTTTCTTTAAACAACTTGGCATTCTCATAAGCATGGGTTCTCCATTCATCAAGTGAGCTAATGTCAAATAAACTCTTCTCATCGGCAAGTTTGAAATCATAATTGAGCTCTTTAATGGCCCAATATGCCTTATGTTCTAGTTCGAGAGGTAAGTGACATGCTTTTCCATAAACCATTTTATACGGAGACATACCCATAGGATTTTTATATGCAGTTCTATAGGCCCATAATGCGTCATCAAGTTTCTTGGACCAATTCTTTCTAGATCTATTAACAGTCATTTGCAAAATTAATTTGAGCTCTCTGTTACTCAATTCTACTTGACCACTAGACTGTGGGTGATACGGAGATGCAATTCTATGATTAACATCATATTTAGCAAGCATTTTACGGAAAGCACCATGAATAAAGTGTGAACCACCATCAGTCATTAAATATCTAGGGACTCCAAACCTCGGAAAAATAACTTCTTTAAGCATCTTAACAGAAGTGTTATGATCAGCACTACTAGTTGGAATAGCTTCTACCCACTTAGTAACGTAATCAACAGCAACTAAAATATGTGTATACCCATTAGAGGAACGAAACGGTCCCATATAATCAAAGCCCCAAACATCAAATGGTTCAATAACAAGTGAATAATTCATAGGCATTTCTTGACGTCTACTAATATTACCAATCCTTTGACATTCATCACAAGATAAGACAAACTTGCGAGCATCCTTGAAGAGAGTAGGCCAATAAAAACCGGATTGCAATACCTTATGCGCAGTTCTATCTCCAGCGTGGTGTCCTCCATAAGCTTCGGAGACACTTGCGTAGGATCTGTTCCTGGTCATGCTCAGGTGCACAACGTCTAATAACACCATCTACTCCTTCTTTATAAAGATGTGGGTCATCCCAAAAGTAGTGTCTCAAATCATAGAAAAACTTTTTCTTTTGCTAGTATGTGAAACTAGCTGGTATAAATTTAGCAACAATGTAATTAGCATAATCAGCATACCATGGAGCAGTACGAGAAGTATTTATGACAGCTAATTTTTCATCAGGAAAGCTATCATCAATAGGTAGTGGGTCATCAAGAACATTCTCTAACCTAGACAAGTTGTCTGCAACGGGGTTCTTAGCTCCCTTTCTATTAATAATATGCAAATCAAATTATTGTAGCAAGAGAACCCATCTAATAAGTCTAGGTTTAGCATCTTTCTTTTCCATGAGATGCTTAATAGCAGCATGATCAGTGTGAATAGTTACTTTAGAATCAACAATATAAGGCCTGAACTTATCACAAGCAAATACAGCTGCTAAGAATTCTTTTTCAGTAGTAGCATAATTTCTATGGGCATTGTCTAGAGTTTTACTAGCATATTGAATAACATTTAATTTCTTATCAACTCTTTGCCCTAGAACAGCACCTACAGCATAATCACTAGCATCACACATGATTTCAAAGGGTAAATTCCAATCAGGTGGTTGAACAATAGGTGCAGAAATCAATGCTTTCTTAAGTATTTCAAATGCTTCTACACAATCATCATCAAAGACAAAAGGTATATCTTTTTGTAATAGATTAGTCAGAGGCCGAGAAATTTTTGAGAAGTCCTTAATGAACCTCCTATAAAAACCGGCATGACCGAGGAAACTTCTTATACCTTTGATGTCCTTGGGACATGGCATCCTTTCAATAGCATCAACTTTAGCTTTACCAACTTCAATACCTCTTTCAGAAATTTTATTCCCCAAGACAATTCCTTCGTTAACCATAAAGTGGCATTTCTCCTAGTTCAAGACAAGGTTAGTTTCTTCACATCTCTGCAAAACTCGATCAAGGTTGCTCAAGCAATCATCAAAAGAGGATCCATAAATGGAGAAATCATCCATGAAAATCTCACAAATATTTTCACAAAAATCAGAGAATATAGCCATCATGCATCTTTGAAAGGTAGCAGGTGCATTACATAAACCAAAAGGCATACGTCTATAAGCAAAAGTACCGAAAGGGCAAGTAAAAGTGGTCTTTGCTTGATCATCAGCTGACATAGGTATTTGAGAGAAACCAGAGTAACCATCTAGAAAGCAAAAAAGTGTGTGTTTGGATAATCTTTCTAGCATTTGATCAATGAAAGGCAAGGGGTAATGATCTTTTTTAATAGCTTTATTTAATTTAAGGAAATCAATTACCATCCTATAACCTGTAATAATTCTTTGCAGGATCAATTCATCTTTATCATTAGGAATGACAGTAATACCTCCCTTCTTAGGGACACAATGGACAGGACTTACCCACTAACTATCAGCAACAGGATAAATTATACCTGCCTCAAGGAGCTTTAATATTTCCTTTCTTACCACTTCTTTCATCTTAGGATTTAGCCGTCATTGATGATCAATAACTGGTTTGGCGTCTTTCTCCAAATTTATTTTGTGTTGACATAGAGTGGGACTAATGCCCTTAAGATCATCAAGAGTATATCCAATAGCAGCATGGTGCTTCTTCAGAGTTTTCAATAATTTCTCTTCTTCATGCTCTGAAAGGTTAGCACTAATAATAACAGGATATATCTTCTTTTCATCAAGATAAGCATATTTAAGAGTATCAGGCAATGGTTTAAGCTCAAACACGGGATCACCCTTGGGTGGAGGAGGATCCCCTAGGATTTCAACAGGCAAATTGTGTTTCAGAATGGGTCCCTATTTAAAGAATACTTCATCTATTTCCCTTCTTTCATTCATAAACATATCATTTTCATGGTCTAGCAAATATTGTTCTAAAGGATCACTAGGAGGCACAGCAATAGAAGCAAGACCAATAATTTCATCTTTACTAGGCAATTCTTCATCACGGGGTTGTCTACGAAATTTAGAAAAATTAAACTCATGAGACATATCATCCAAACCAATAGTAACAACATCCTTTTCGCAGTCTATCTTAGCATTGACAGTATTCAAGAAGGGCCTACCAAATATGATGGGACAAAAGCTATCTTGTTGGGAACCAAGAACAAGAAAATCAGCAGGATATTTAACTTTCCCACACAAGACTTCAACATCTCTAACAATCCCAATCGGTGAAATAGTATCTCTATTGGCAAGTTTAATTGTGACATCAATTTCTTCTAACTAAGCGGGTGCAATATCATGCATAATTTCTTTGTATAAGGAAATAGGTATTGCAGTAGCACTAGCACCCATATCACACAAGCCACGATAACAATGATCTCCTATTTTAACAGAAATAACAGGCATGCCTACCACAGGTTTGTGTTTATCTTTAGCACCTGGCTTAGCAATTTTAGCAGTCTCATCGCAGAAGTAAATAACATGCCCATCAATATTATCATCCAAGAGATCTTTAACCATAGCAATATTAAGTTCAACCTTAACTTGCTCAGGAGGTGTATAAGTTCTAGTATTACTCTTACGAACCACAGTTGAAGCTTTAGCATGATCCTTTATTCTAACAGGGAAAGGTGGTTTCTCAACATAAGCAGTAGGAACAATAGGATCATTATAAGTGATAGTCTTTTCTTCAACTTTAATAGGTTCAAATACTTTTACTTCTATGGGAGGATGATATTTAAACCACTTCTCCTTAGGGAGATCAACATGAGCAGCAAAAGATTCACAAAAAGAAGCTACTATCTCAGAGTCAAGTCCATATTTAGTGCTAAATTTATGGAAAACATCGGTATCCATAAAAGATTTAACACAATCAAACTTAGGTGTTATACCTGACTCCTTACCTTCGTCGAGATCCCAATCTTCAGAGTTGCGTTTAATTCTTTCCAATAAATCCCATTTGAATTCAATAGTCTTCATCATAAAAGAACCAGTACAAGAAGTATCGAGCATGGAGCGATTGTTGTCAGAAAGCCGAGCATAAAAATTTTGAATAATCATTTCTCTTGAGAGATCATGATTGGGGCATGAATATAACATTGACTTAAGCCTCCCCCAAGCTTGATCGATGCTTTCTCCTTCGCGAGGCCAAAAATTATATATATAATTACGATCACGATGAACAAGATGCATAGGATAAAACTTCTGATGAAATTCCAATTTCAATCGTTTGTAGTTCCATGATCCCATATCATCACATAGCCTATACCATGTCAATGCATCTCCCTTCAAAGATAAAGGGAATACCTTCTTCTTGATAACATCATCGGGCATACCTGCAAGCTTAAATAATCCACAAACTTCATCCACAAAGATTAAGTGTAAATCGGGATGCAATGTTCCATCTCCTGCAAAAGGATTAGCTAGCAGTTTCTCTATCATACCCGAAGGAATTTCAAAGTAAACATTTTCAGTAGGTTCAGTAGGTTGAGGAGCAACTCTTTGCTCTACTGGTCGGGGTGAAGATACCCCGAACAAGCCCCTTAGAGGATTACTTTCCATAGTAACAAGTGACAGTAAATTTCAGCACACTATATAATTTTTTCCTTACCAAATTCCACCTACCAAAGGCGCTTCACTCCCTGGCAACGGCGCCAGAAAAGAGTCTTGATGACCCACAAGTATAGGGGATCTATCGTAGTCCTTTCGATAAGTAAGAGTGTCGAACCCAACGAGGGGCAGAGGGAAATGATAAGCGGTTTTCAGCGCCGTCGCCGCGGCGTAGCTTGAGGCCCTTGCGGCGGCCCGCGCGCGCCGCGGGGTAAGGGTGGACGGCGTTGGGCCGCGCCGCCCGCGCCCCGCAGCGTTTGGCGGCGCGCGTGCCGCCTGAGGCGCAGAGTTGAGGTCTTCTTGGGCGGTCGACGCCGCCCGGGCTGGCCAGGCCGCCCAGTGATCGGCGTTGGCCCTCAGGTTGCCGGACATCAGCGCTGTAAAGTACTGGCGGGTCTGCTGATGGAAGAGATGCTTTGGCGCACCCCTACCTAACGTGCCAAATATTGGATTTTGGGTTCTGGCAAAACCCTTGAGGTTCGAACACTGGGGTGCACACGAAGATCTCTCCCCCTTCTAGCTCACGCCCTCACCGTGATCTCAAAACTCAGTGCGTCGAACTCACAGAACAAGAGACACAAGGTTTATACTGGTTCGGGCTGATACGTCTCCAACGTATCTATAATTTTTTATTGCTCCATGCTATATTATCTTTTGTTTTGGACATTATTGGGCTTTATTATTCACTTTTATATTATTTTTGGGACTAACCTATTAACCGGAGGCCCAGCCCAGAATTGTTGTTTTTTGCCTATTTCAGAGTTTCGCGGAAAAAGAATATCAAACGGAGTCCAAACGGAATGAAACCTTCGGGAACGTGATTTTGAGAACGAACATGATCCAGAGGACTTGGACCCTACGTCAAGAAATCAAACAGGAAGCCACGAGGTAGGGGCGCGCCTACCCCCCCCCCCCCCAGGCGCGCCCTCCACCCTCATGGGCCCCACGTTGCTCCATCGACGTACTCCTTCCTCCTATATATACCTACGTACCCCCAAACGATCAGATACGGAGCCAAAAACCTAATTCCACCGCCGCAACCTTCTGTACCCACGAGATCCCATCTTGGGGCCTGTTCCGGAGCTCCGCCGGAGGGGGCATCGATCATCGAGGGCTTCTACATCAACACCATAGCCTCTCCGATGAAGTGTGAGTAGTTTACCTCAGACCTTCGGGTCCATAGTTTGTAGCTAGATGGCTTCTTCTCTCTTTTTGGATCTCAATACAATGTTCTCCCCTCTCTTGTGGAGATCTATTCGATGTAATCTTCTTTTGCGGTGTGTTTGTTGAGACCGATGAATTGTGGGTTTATGATCAAGTTTATCTATGAAAAATATTTGAATCTTCTGAATTCTTTTATGTATGATTGGTTATCTTTGCAAGTCTCTTCGAATTATCAGTTTGGTTTGGCCTACTAGATTGATCTTTCTTGCAATGGGAGAAGTGCTTAACTTTGGGTTCAATCTTGCGGTGTCCTTTCCGAGTGACAGTAGGGGCAGCAAAGCACGTATTGTATTGTTGCCATCGAGGATAACAAGATGGGATTTTTTTTTATCATATTGCATGAATTTATCCCTCTACATCATGTCATCTTGCTTAAAGCATTACTCTGTTCTTATGAACTTAATAAGCTAGATGCATGCTGGATAGCGGTCGATGTGTGGAGTAATAATAGTAGATGCAGGCAGGAGTCGGTCTACTTGTCTCGGACGTGATGCCTATATACATGATCATACCTAGATATTCTCATAACTATGCTCAATTCTGTCAATTGCTCAACAGTAATTTGTTCACCCACCGTAAAATACTTATGCTCTTGAGAGAAGCCACTAGTGAAACCTATGGCCCCCGGGTCTATCTTCGTCATATTAATCCTCCAACACTTAGTTATTTCCGTTGCTTTTTACTTTGCTTTTATTTTACTTTGCATCTTTATCATAAAAATACCAAAAATACTATCCTATCATATCTATCAGATCTCACTCTCGTAAGTGACCGTGTAGGGATTGACAACCCCTTATCGCGTTGGTTGCGAGGATTTATTTGTTTTGTGTAGGTGCGAGGGACTCGCGCGTAGCCTCCTACTGGATTGATACCTTGGTTCTCAAAAACTGAGGGAAATACTTACGCTACTTTGCTGCATCACCCTTTCCTCTTCAAGGGAAAACCAACACAGTGCTCAAGAGGTAGCACGGGCCACCGATGCGGTGTAATACCCTACTCCAGTGTGGTGTGGTGGATTGCCTCTTGGGCTGAGGATGAACAGTTACAAGGGAAGAACAGCCTCCTGAGGAGAGGTGCTCTTGTTCTTGGAGAGCTTGTGTGGGTGAGGGTGATGTGAATGGCCTTCTATCCGTTCCCCCTAGTTGCCTCCTACTATGGTGGCTAGTCTTATTTATAGAGGCCCTAGTCCTCTTCCCAAATGTAGGCGGGAAGGGATCCAACAACGGCCAAATTCGAAGGGAGACAACTAGTACGAGTTATCCTGACAAAAGGTGGTCTTCGCCTGCCGAAGGCTCTGGTGGTGACGCCGTCTTGGGCTCCATGGTGACCTCCTTCCTGCCGTCATGCTGGTCTTGGTCTTATTGCACCGATATGCAAACCTTTGCCTGATGCCTCAGGACTCCTCACCAGCGCTTGCCTCTTTAGCACCAAAGAGGAAACGAGTACGCTGCGCGCTCTGGCGCCTGCCTGGCCTTGGTCGTCATGGCTTGCGTCACAGAAACCTCGCGAGGTACCCCTCGCCTTGATCTCTCTACCCCTCGCGAGCCAGCCTGGTGAGGCTGCCCCTAGGAGGTCTTGCGTCGTCCGCCTCGTGAGGCTTGGCCCCTCGCGAGGGTCTTGAGTGTTGACTGATGAAGATGGGCCATACAGGGCCGCTGGTGGAGCCACGCCATGGGCCGCAGGCAGGCAAGTCTGGGGACCCCTGTTCCCAGGACGCCGACAAATACATAGACAAAACACGGTGTCCCTAGTAAGCGTCTACTAGAGTAGCTCGTTAATCAAATATGGTTAAGTTTCCTAACCATAGACATGTGTTGTCATTTGATGAATGGGATCACATCATTAGGAGAATGATGTGATGGACAAGACTCATCTGTTAGCTTAGCATAATGATCGTTAAGTTTTATTGCTATTGCTTTCTTCATGACTTTTACATATTCCTTTGACTATGATATTATGCAACTCCAGAATACCGGAGGAAAACCTTGTGTGCTATCAAACGTCACAACATAATTGGGTGATTATAAAGATGCTCTACAGGTATCTCCGAAGGTGTTTGTTGGGTTGGCATAGATCAAGATTAGGATTTGTCACTCCGAGTATCGGAGATGTATCTCTGGGCCCTCTCGGTAATGCACATCATGATAAGCCTTGCAAGCAGTGTGACTAATGGGTTAGTTGCGGGATGATGCATTATGGAACGAGTAAAGAGACTTGTGAAGGAAATATGCCCTAGAGGCAATAATAAAGTTGTTATTTATATTTCCTTATATCTTGATAAATGTTTATTATTCATGCTAGAATTGTATTTACCGGAAACTTAGTACATGTGTGGATACATAGACAAACACAGTGTCACTAGTATGCCTTTACTTGACTAGCTCGTTGAATCAAAGATGGTTAAGTTTCCTAGCCATAGACATGAGTTGTCATTTGATTAACGGGATCACATCATTAGAGAATGATGTGATTGACTTGACCCATTCCGTTAGCTTAGCATTTGATCATTTAGTATATTGCTATTGCTTTCTTCATGACTTATACATGTTCCTATGACTATGAGATTATGCAACTCCCGAATACCGGAGGAACACTTTGTGTGCTACCAAACGTCACAACATAACTGGGTGATTATAAAGGTGCACTACAGGTGTTTCTGATGGTACTTGTTGAGGTTGCATAGATCAAGATAAGGATTTTTCACTCCGATTGTCGGGGAGGTATCTCTGGGCCCTCTCGGTAATGCACATCACTGTAAGCCTTGCAATCAATGTAACTAATGAGTTAGTTGTCGGATGATGCATTACGGAACGAGTAAAGAGACTTGCCGGTAACGAGATTGAACTAGGTATTGAGATACCAACGATCGAATCTCGGGCAACTAACATACCGATGACAAAGGGAACAACGTATGTTGTTATGCGGTTTGACCGATAAAGATCTTCGTAGAATATGTAGGAACCAATATGAGCATCCAGGTTCCGCTATTGGTTATTGACCAGAGATGAGTCTCGGTCATGTCATAGTTCTCGAACCCGTAGGGTCCGAACGCTTAACGTTCGGTGACGATCGGTATTATGAGTTTAGGTGTTTTGATGTACCAAAGGTAGTTCGGAGTCCCGGATATGATCACGGACATGACGAGGAGTCTCGAAATGGTCGAGACATAAAGATCAATATATTGGATGACTATGTTTGGACATCAGAAGGGTTCCGAGTGAGTTTGGACATATACCGGAGTACCAGGGGGGTTACCGGAACCCCCCGGGCAGTGTAATGGGCCTTATGGGCCTTAGTGGAGAGAGAGAGAGGGGCAGCAAGGGCAGGGCGCGCCCCTCCCCCTCTAGTCCGAATTGGACTAGGAAGGGGGGCGGCGCCCTCCTTTTCCTTCTCCCTCTCTCCCCCTTCCTTCTCTCCTACTCCTACTACATGGAAGGGGGGAATCCTACTCCCGGTGGGAATCCCACTCCCGGTGGGAGTAGGACTCCCCATGGGGCACGCCATAGGAGGGCCGGCCCTCCCCCTCCTCCACTCCTTTATATACGGGGGAGGGGGCACCCCATAGACACACAAGTTGATCATTATGAGTTTTGTGTTTTGATGTACCGAAGATAGTTTGGAGTCCCGGATATGATCACGGACATGACGAGGAGTCTCGAAATGGTCGAGACATAAAGATCGATATATTGGACGACTATGTTCGGACACCGGAATGGTTTCGGGGAGTTTCAGACATATACCGGAGTACCGGGGGGTTACCGAACCCCCCGGGCAGTGTAATGGGCCTTATGGGCCTTAGTGGAGAGAGAGAGAGGGCCGGCAAGGGCAGGCCGTGCCCCCCCTCCCCCTCTAGTCCGAATTGGACTAGGAAGGGGGGCGGCGCCCCCCTTTTCCTTCTCCCTCTCTCCTCCTTCCTTCTCTCCTACTCCTACTACATGGAAGGGGGTGATAACCCACAAGTATAGGGGATCGCAATAGTTTTCGAGGGTAGAGTATTCAACCCAAATTTATTGATTCGACACAAGGGGAGCCAAAGAATATTCTCAAGTATTAGCATTTGAGTTGTCAATTCAACCACACCTGGATAACTTAGTATCTGCAGCAAAGTATTTAGTAGCAAAGTAATATGGAAGTAATGGTAACGATAGCAAAAGTAATATTTTTGGGTTTTGTAGTGAATATAATAGTAGCAACGGAAAAGTAAATAAGCGAAGAACAATATGTGAAAAGCTCGTAGGCATTGGATCGGTGATGGAGAATTATGCCGGCGGTTCATCATGTAACAATCATAACATAGGGTGACATAGAACTAGCTCCAATTCTTCAATGTAATGTAGGCATGTATTCCGAATATAGTCATACGTGCTTATGGAAAAGAACTTGCATGACATCTTTTGTCCTACCCTCTCGTGCCAGCGGGGTCCTAGCGGAAACTAAGGGATATTAAGGCATCCTTTTAATAGAGTACCGGACCAAAGCATTAACACATAGTGAATACATGAACTCCTCAAACTACGGTCATCACCGGGAGTGGTCCCGATTATTGTCACTTCGGGGTTGCCGGATCATAACACATAGTAGGTGACTATAGACTTGCAAGATAGGATCAAGAACTCACATATATTCATGAAAACATAATAGGTTCAGATCTGAAATCATGGCACTCGAGCCCTAGTGACAAGCATTAAGCATAGCAAAGTCATAGCAACATCAATCTCAGAACATAGTGGATACTAGGGAACAAACCCTAACAAAACTAACTCGCTTACATGATAAATCTCATCCAACCCATCACCGTCCAGTAAGCCTACGATGGAATTACTCACGCACGGCGGTGAGCATCATGAAATTGGTGATGGAGGATGATTGATGATGACGATGGCGACGGATTCCCCTCTCCGGAGCCCCGAACGGACTCCAGATCAGCCCTCCCGAGAGATTTTAGGGCTTGGCGGCGGCTCCTATCGTAAAACGCGATGAATCTTTCTCTCTGATTTTTTTCTCCCCGAACACGAATATATGGAGTTGGAGTTGAGGTCGGTGGAGTTCCAGGGGGCGCGCCCAGGGGGGCAGGCGTGCCCCCACCCTCGTGGACAGGTGGTGGGCCCCCCTGGCCTTGATTCTTTCGCCAATATTTTTATTATTTCAAAAAATAATCTCCCTGGAGTTTCAGGTCATTCCGAGAACTTTTGTTTCTGCACATAAATAACACCATGGAATGTCTGCTGAAAACAGCGTCAGTCCGGGTTAGTTCCATTCAAATCATGCAAGTTAGAGTCCAAAACAAGGGCAAAAGTGTTTGGAAAAGTAGATACGACGGAGACGTGTCAACTCCCCCAAGCTTAAACCTTTGCTTGTCCTTAAGCAATTCAGTTGATAAACTGAAAGTGATAAAGAAAAACTTTTACAAACTCTGTTTGCTCTTGTTGTTGTAAATATGTAAATCCAGCATTCAAGTTTTCAGCAAAGATTATGACTAACCATATTCACAATAACACTTGGGTCTCATGTTTACTCATATCAATGGCATAATCAACTAGCGAGCAATAATAATAAATCTCGGATGACAACACTTTCTGAAAACAATCATGATATGATATAACAAGATGGTATCTCGCTAGCCCTTTCTGAGACCGCAAAACATAAATGCAGAGCACCTTTAAAGATCAAGGACTGACTAAACATTGTAATTCATGGTAAAAGAGATCCAGTCATAGTCATACCCAATATAAACTAATAGTAATGGATGCAAATGACAGCGGTGCTCTCCAGCTGGTGCTTTTTAATAAGAGGGTGATGACTCAACATAAAAGTAAATAGATAGGCCCTTCACAGAGGGAAGCAAGGATTTGTAGAGGTGCCAGAGCTCAGTTTTAAAGCAGAGATAAATAATATTTTGAGAGGCATACTTTCATTGTCAACATAAAAACCAAGAGATGGCGATATCTTCCATGCTACACACATTATAGGCGGTTCCCAAACAGAATGGTAAAGTTTATACTCCCCCACCACCAACAAGCATCAATCCATGGCTTGCTCGAAACAACGAGTGCCTCCAACTAGCAACAGTCCCGGGGGAGTTTTGTTTGCAATTATTTTGATTTGATTTGCATAAAGCATGGGACTGGGCATCCCGGTGACCAGCCATTTTCTCGTGAGTGAGGAGCGGAGTCCACTCCTCTTGAGAATAACCTGCCTAACATGGAAGATACGGACAACCCTAGTTGATACATGAGCTATTCGAGTATACAAAACAGAATTTCATTTGAAGGTTTAGAGTGTAGCACATACAAATTTACTTGGAACGGCAGGTAGGTACCGCATATAGGAAGGTATGGTGGACTCATATGGCATAACTTTAGGGTTTAAGGGATTGGATGCACAAGCAGTATTCCCGCTTAGTACAAGTGAAGGCTAGCAAAAGACTGGGAAGCTACCAACTAGAGAGCGACAACAGTCATGAACATGCATTAAAATTAATAAACATTGAGTGCAAGCATGAGTAGGATATAATCCACCATGAACATAAATATCGTGAAGGCTATGTTGATTTGTTTCAACTACATGTGTGAACATGTGCCAAGTCAAGTCACTTGAATCATTCAAAGGAGGATACCACCCTATCATACCACATCACAACCATTTTAATAGCATGTTGGCACGCGAGGTAAACCATTATAGACTCCTAGCTAATTAAGCATGGCATAAGCAACTATAATATCTAATTGTCATTGCAGACATGTTTATTCATAATAGGCTGAATCAGGAACGATGAACTAATCATATTTACAAAAACAAGAGAGGTCGAGTTCATACCAGCTTCTCTCATCTCAATCAGTCCATCATATATCGTCATAATTGCCTTTCACTTGCACGACCGAACGATGTGAATAATAATAATAGTGCACGTGCATCGTACTAAGCTGGAATCTGTGAGCATCCAATAAACAGGAGAAGACAAGGCAATACGGGCTCTTGGTTAAATCAACAATAATGCATATAAGAGCCACTTCAACAATTTAATCATGGTCTTCTCCTATCGACCCCCAAAGATAAGAAAAGAAATAAAACTATTTACACGGGAAAGCTCCCAACAAGCAAAAGAAGAACATAAAATATTTTTGGGTTTTCTTTTTAATTATTACTACAGCAAGAAAAGTAAACCAACTAAAAGCTACTACTAATTTTTTTCTTAAGGTTTATCAAACACACAAGAAGAAAGCATAAAAAGGAAAATAAACTAGCATGGATATTACAGTGAAAAAGTATGAGCACCAACGTCTAGCAATGAGTGTGTGAACATAAATGTAATGTCGGTGAGAAATACGTACTCCCCCAAGCTTAGGCTTTTGGCCTAAGTTGGTTTTTTGCCACGGATGGCCTGGCGGATATCCAAAGTTGTAGTTGGGTCGTACTGTGATGAAGAAGCCCCTGATTTCCACTGGTTGGCAATCATCTCCAGATCCCACTGGTAATTAGACTGTCGGGGAGGATCAAATTGTGGTTCCGGCTCTGGCTCTGTGGCTGACGTAGGGTTCCGGTAGGCGTGAATGGCCGCCAACGGAATGAGATACTGGCCTGCAGATAAATCAAACAAGGAAGGAGCAGGCAAGGTAATAGTCTCAGGGTGATGTTTATCAAACAACAATTTGTATTTAAGCGCCCTTTCCCTATTCTTAACAATAAAACCATGCGCTACCATACTCTTATAATCTAAATAAACAGTGGGCAGCAATTTTTCTTCTTTTTCATAGTGCCTAATAGGTATGTTATAATATGCAGCAAGGCATGAAGCATAGACACCTCCAAAGATGGGGCCCTTTGTACGGTTCAGACTTAACCGTTTGGCAATAATACCGCCCATACTAACAGAGTTATCACAGAATAAACCATGGAACAAAATAATAATATCAGGAACACTAAGGTTCCCACAGTTTCCGCGACCAATTAAGCAACGACTAGCAAATATTGCAAAGTAGCGTAAAATAGGAAAATGTATGCTAGTGATTCTTGCATCGGAAACCTTCCTAGTTTCCCCTACAATAATAGTATCAATAAACCCGTCCACATCTTTACGATGTGGTTCCTCTAAGCTACCCTCGAAAGGTATTTTGCAAACCCTGCAAAATTCATATAGTGACATCTTCCTAACCACATCATATAAATGAAACTCTACTGAAGGAGGTGATTCCTTAGGATAATAGTAGAAGTTTTGCACAAAAGTATTGGTGAGTAAGAGATACTGTTCGCGTTGGTCGCGGAGGAAGTCGGTGAGGCCTGCATTCTCAGCCAATTCATAAAAATCATCATAAACCCCGGCTGCTCTCAAGAAATAATCGGAAGGCCATTCACACGGCCGAACCTCCGCGGTGCGAGGCAGATTATATTTGGGCCTCTCTGCTTCTTCACTTTGTTTTTCCTTTGAGCTTCGGCTCGATGAGCCCCTCAAAAATCTCTTCATTATTTTCTGAAAATTTCTCAAATTTTTAGTAACTTCAAATAAAAGTGAACCAATCTCAACAAAATTGATAACAACTACTCCTACAAGTGCCTAGAGCCTATATCATGCATTAGAACTACTTGGAACCATATAAATTTGACATGCAAGCTCAAGAACATGGTCACCTAGGCAGCACAAATTTGCTATGAATAAAGCACTAGAACAAAAACTAATTGGACCAATGGAGGAGTCACATACCAAGGAACAAACCAAGGGACAATGGCAAACTTGGTAGGAGGGATTTCAGCTTTATCATATCTATAGAGAGAATTTACCTTTACTACCTGTGTCGGGTTATCAAGGCCATGTGGTTCTTCAATTGGTGATGGATTAAGATCATATGTTTCTTCAACAGGCGGTAAATTAATACCATGTATTTCTTCAATACGAGGTAAATTCTTAACATCTTCAGCTTTTATACCCTTTTCTTTCATAGATTTCTTTGCTTCTTGCATATCTTCAGGACTGAGAAATAGAACACCCCTTTTCTTCGGAGTTGGTTTAGGAATAGGCTCAGGAGCTAGCTCGGGAAGTGTCCAATTATTTTCATTGGTCAACATATTATTCAATAGAATTTCAACTTCATCCGGTGTTCTTTCCCTGAAATCATAACCAGCACAACTATCCAGGTGGTCTCTGGAAGCATCGGTTAGTCCATTATAAAAGATATCAAGTATTTCATTTTTCTTAAGAGGATGATCAGGCAAAGCATTAAGTAATTGGAGAAGCCTCCCCCAAGCTTGTGGGAGACTCTCTTCTTCAATTTGCACAAAATTATATATATCCCTTAAAGCAGCTTGTTTCTTATGAGCAGGGAAATATTTAGCAGAGAAGTAATAAATCATGTCCTGGGGACTACGCACACAACCAGGATCAAGAGAATTAAACCATATCTTAGCATCACCCTTTAATGAGAACGGAAATATCTTAAGGATATAATAGTAGCGAGATTTCTCATCGTTAGTGAACAGGGTGGCTATATCATTTAATTTAGTAATATGTGCCACAACAGTTTCAGATTCATAGCCATAAAAAAAATCAGATTCAACCAAAGTAATTATATCAGGATCAACAGAGAATTCATAATCCTTATCAGTAACAAAGATAGGTGAGGTAGCATAAGCAGGATTGTATTTCCTTCTAGCATTCAGAGTTTTTTGTTTAAGCTTACCTAATAATTTCTTACGATCACTTCTATCATTGCAAGCAAGAAAGTCTTTTTTAGTTTGTTCATCCATAACATAGCCCTCAGGCACAACAGGCAATTCATATTTATTGGGAGAACCTTCATCATCACTTTCATCAATATTATCAGTTTCAATAATTTCATTCTCTCTAGCCCTAGCAAGTTGTTCATCAAGAAATTCACCAAGTGGCACAGTAGTATCAAGCATAGAAGTAGTTTCATCATAAGTATCATGCATAGCAGAAGTGGCATCATCAATAACATGTGACATATCAGAATTAATAGCAGAAGCAGGTTTATGTGTCGCAAGCTTACTCAAAACAGAAGGTGAATCAAGTGCAAAGCTAGATGGCAGTTCCTTACCTCCCCTCGTAGTTGAGGGATAAATTTTTCTTTTCTCGTCTTTCAAGTTCGTCATAGTGACCAGCAGATATAAATCCCAAGTGACTCAAAGAATAGAGCCATGCTCCCCGGCAATGGCGCCAGAAAATAGTCTTGATAACCCACAAGTATAGGGGATCGCGACAGTTTTCGAGGGTAGAGTATTCAACCCAAATTTATTGATTCGACACAAGGGGAGCCAAAGAATATTCTCAAGTATTAGCAGTTGAGTTGTCAATTCAACCACACCTGGATAACTTAGTATCTGCAGCAAAGTATTTAGTAGCAAAGTAATATGGAAGTAACGGTAACGATAGCAAAAGTAATATTTTTGGGTTTTGTAGTGAATATAACAGTAGCAACGGAAATGTAAATAAGCGAAGAACAATATGTGAAAAGCTCATAGGCATTGGATCGGTGATGGAGAATTATGCCGGATGCGGTTCATGATGTAACAATCATAACATAGGGTGACACAGAACTAGTTCCAATTCATCAATGTAATGTAGGCATGTATTCCGAATATAGTCATACGTGCTTATGGAAAAGAACTTGCATGACATCTTTTGTCCTACCTTCCCGTGGCAGCGGGGTCCTAGCGGAAACTAAGGGATATTAAGGCCTCCTTTTAATAGAGTACCAGACCAAAGCATTAACACATAGTGAATACATGAACTCCTCAAACTACGGTCATCACCGGGAGTGGTCCCGATTATTGTCACTTCGGGGTTGCCGGATCATAACACATAGTAGGTGACTATAGACTTGCAAGATAGGGTCAAGAACTCACATATATTCATGAAAACATAATAGGTTCAGATCTGAAATCAAGGCACTCGGGCCCTAGTGACAAGCATTAAGCATAGCAAAGTCATAGCAACATCAATCTCAGAACATAGTGGATACTAGGGATCAAACCCTAACAAACTAACTCGATTACATGATAAATCTCATCCAACCCATCACCGTCCAGCAAGCCTACGATGGAATTACTCACGCACGGCGGTGAGCATCATGAAATTGGTGATGGAGGATGGTTGATGATGACGATGGCGACGGATTCCCCTCTCCGGAGCCCCGAACGGACTCCAGATCAGCCCTCCCGAGAGAGTTTAGGGCTTGGCGGCGGCTCCGTATTGTAAAACGCGATGAATCTTTCTCTCTGATTTTTTTCTCCCCGAACACGAATATATGGAGTTGGAGTTGAGCTCGGTGGAGCTCCAGGAGGCCCACGAGGCAGGGGGCGCGCCCAGGGGGAGGCGCGCCCCCACCCTCGTGGACAGGTGGTGGGCCCCTGGCCTTGATTCTTTCGCCAATATTTTTTATTATTTCAAAAAATAATCTCCATGGAGTTTCAGGTCATTCCGAGAACTTTTGTTTCTGCACATAAATAACACCATGGAAATTCTGCTGAAAACAGCGTCAATCCGGGTTAGTTCCATTCAAATCATGCAAGTTAGAGTCCAAAACAAGGGGAAAAGTGTTTGGAAAAGTAGATACGACGGAGACGTATCAGGGGGGGAATCCTACTCCCGGTGGGAGTAGGACTTCCCATGGGGCGCGCCATAGGAGGGCCGGCCCTCCCCCTCCTCCAGTCCTTTATATACGGGGGAGGGGGGCACCCCATAGACACACAAGTTGATCATTGATCTCTTAGCCGTGTGCGGTGCCCCCCTCCACCATAATCCACCTCGGTCATATCGTCGTAGTGCTTAGGCGAAGCCCTGCGCCGGTAGCTTCATCATCACCATCATCACGCCGTCGTGCTGACGAAGCTCTCCCTCGACACTCTGTTGGATCGTGAGTTCGTGGGACGTCGCAGATTGCGGAGGTGGCATACGTTGGTCGATCGTGAAGACGTACGACTACATCAACCGCATTGTCATAATGCTTCTGCTTTCGGTCTACGAGGGTACGTGGACAACACTCTCCCCTCTCGTTGCTATGCATCACCATGAACTTGCGTGTGCGTAGGAATTTTTTTGAAATTACTACATTCCCCAACAGTGGCATCCGAGCCAGGTTTATCCGTAGATGTTATATGCACGAGTAGAACACAAGTGAGTTGTGCGCGATAATAGTCATACTGCTTACCAGCATGTCACTTTGATTCGGCGGTATTGTTGGATGAAGCAGCCCGGACCGACATTACGCGTACGCTTACGCGAGACTGGTTCTACCTACGTGCTTCGCACACAGGTGGCTGGCAGGTGTCAGTTTCTCCAACTTTAGTTGAATCGAGTGTGACTACGCCCGGTCCTTGTTGAAGGTTAAAACAGCACATACTTGAGGAAAAATCGTCGTGGTTTTGATGCGTAGGTAAGAACGGTTCTTGCTCAGCCTGTAGCAGCCACGTAAAATTTGCAACAACAAAGTAGAGGACATCTAACTTGTTTTTGTAGGGCATGTTGTGATGTGATATGGTCAAGACGTGATGAGATATAAATTGCTGTATGAGATGATCATGTTTTGTTAAAGTTATCAGCAACTGGCAGGAGCCTTATGGTTGTCTCTTTATTGCATAAGATGCAAGTACCATGTAATTGCTTTACTTTATCACTATGCGCGATAGCAATAGTTGCAAAAGCAATAGCTGGTGAGACGACCATGTGACGACACGTTGATAAAAGATCAAGATGATGGAGATCATGGTGTCATGCCGGTAACAATGGAGATCATGACAGTACTTTGGAGATGGAGATCAAAAGCACATGATGATGATGGCCATACCATGTCACATATTTTGATTGCATGTGATGTTTATCTTTTATGCATCTTATTTTGCTTAGTTCGGCGGTAGCATTATAAGATGATCTCTCACTAAATTTCAAGGTACAAGTGTTCTCCCTGAGTATGCACCGTTGCGAAAGTTCGTCGTGCCGAGACACCACGTGATGATCGGGTGTGATAAGCTCTACGTTCACATACAACGGGTGCAAGCCAGTTTTGCACACGCAGAATACTCGGGTTAAACTTGACGAGCCTAGCATATGCAGATATGGCCTCGGAACACTGGGGACCGAAAGGTCGAGCGTGAATCATATAGAAGATATGATCAACATAGTGATGTTCACCATTGAAAACTACTCCATCTCACGTGATGATCGGACATGGTTTAGTTGATATGGATCACGTGATCACTTAGATGATTAGAGGGATGTCTATCTAACTGGGAGTTCTTAAGTAATATGATTAATTGAACTTTAATTTATCATGAACTTAGTCCTGGTAGTATTAGCATATCTATGTTGTAGATCAATAGCTCGCATTTAGCTCCCCTATTTTATTTTTGATATGTTCCTAGAGAAAACTAAGTTGAAAGATGTTAGTAGCAATGACGCGGATTGGATTTGTGATCTGAGGATTATCCTCATTGCTGCACAGAAGAATTATGTCCTTGATGCACCGCTAGGCGACAGACCGATTGCAGGAGCAGATGCAGACGTTATGATCGTTTCGCAAGCTCGATATGATGAATACTTGATAGTTTAGTGCACCATGCTTTATGGCTTAGAATCAGGGCTTCAAAGACGTTTTTGAAATGCCACGGAGCATATGAGATGTTCCAAGAGTTGAAATTAGTATTTCAGACTCATGCCCGTGTCGAAAGGTATGAGACCTTTGACAAGTACTTTGCCTACAAATGGAGGAGAATAGCTCAGCTAGTGAGCATGTGCTCAGAATGTCTGAGTACTACAATCACTTGAATCAAGTGGGAGTTAATCTTCCAGATAAGATAGTGATTGACAGAGTTCTCTAGTCACTATCACCAAGTTACTAGAACTTCGTGATGAACTATAATATGCAAGGGATAACGGAAATGATTCCCAAGCTCTTCGTGATGCTGAAATCGACGAAGGTAGAAATCAAGAAAAGCATCAAGTGTTGATGGTTGACAAGACCACTAGTTTCAAGAAAAGGGCAAAGGGAAGAAGGGGAACTTCAAAAAGAACGGCAAGCAAGTTGCTGCTCAAGTGAAGAAGCCCAAGTATGGACCTAAGCCTGAGACTAAGTGCTTCTACTGCAAAGGGACTAGTCACTGGAAGCGGAACTGCCCCAAGTATTTGGCGGATAAGAAGGATGACAAAGTGAACAAAGGCACATTTGATATACTTCTTATTGATGTGTACTTTACTAGTGTTTATAGCAACCCCTCAGTATTTGATACTAGTTCAGTTGCTAAGATTAGTAACTCGAAACGGGAGTTGCAGAATGAACATAGACTAGTTAAGGGTGAAGTGACGATGTGTGTTGGAAGTGGTTCCAAGATTGATATGATCATCATCCACACTCCCTATACTTTCGGGATTTGTGTTGAACCTAAATAAATGTTATTTGGTGTTTGCGTTGAGCATGAATATGATTTGATCATGTTTATTGCAATACGGTTATTCATTTAAGTCAAAGAATAATTGTTATTCTGTTTACGTGAATTAAACCTTCTGTGGTCATACACCCAAGGTGCGTGGTTTATTGAATCTCGATCGTAGTGATACACATATTCATAATATTGATGCCAAAAGATGCAAAGTTAATCATGATAGTGCAACTTATTTGTGGCACTGCCGTTTAGGTCATATTGGTGTAAAGCGCTTGAAGAAACTCCATACTGATGGGTATTTGGAATCACTTGATTATGAATCACTTGATGCTTGTGAACCATGCCTCATGGGCAAGATGACTAAGACTCCGTTCTCCGAAACAATGGAGCGAGCAACTAACTTATTGGAAATAATACATACTGATGTATACGGTCCGATGAATGTTGAGGCTCGCGGCAGGTATCTGATACGTCTCCGTCGTATCTATAATTTTTGATTGTTCCATGCCAATATTATGCAACTTTCATATACTTTTGGCAACATTTTATACTATTTTTAGGACTAACATATTGATCCAGTGCCCAGTGCCAGTTCCTGTTTGTTGCATGTTTTTTTGTTTCGCAGAAAATCCATATCAAATGGAGTCCAAACGGGATAAAAACTGACGGAGATTTTTTTGGAATATTTGTGATTTTTGGGAAGAAGAATCAACGCGATGCGATGCCCGAGGGGGCCACGAGGCAGGGGGGCGCGCCCCAGGGGGTCAGGCGCGCCCTGGACCCTCGTGGCCACCCCGTAAGGCAGTTGGAGCTCTTCTTTCGCCGCAAGAAAGCTAATTTCCGGATAGAGATCGTGTCCAAAATTCATCCCAATCAAAGTTACGGATCTCCGATTATAAAAGAAACGGTGAAAGGCCAGATCTGGGAACGCAGAAACAGAGAGAGACAGAGAGACAAATCCAATCTCGGAGGGGCTCTTGCCCCTCCCATGCCATGGAGACCAAGGACCAGAGGGGAAACCCTTCTCCCATGTAGGGAGAAGGTCAAGGAAGAAGAAGAAGGAGGGCCCTCTCCCCCTCTCTTCCGGTGGCGCCGGAACGCCACCAGGGCCATCATCATCACCGCAATCTTCACCAACAACTTCACCGCCGTCATCACCAACTCTTCCGCCCTCTATGCAGTGGTGTAACCCCTCTTTTACCCGCTGCAATCTCTACTTAAACATGGTGCTCAACGCTATATATTATTTCCCAATGATGTATGGCTATTCTATGATGTTTGACTAGATCCATTTTGTCCTATGGGTTAATTGATGATCGTGATTGGTTTGAGTTGCATGTTTTATTATTGGTGATGTCCTATGGTGCTCTCCGTGTCGCACAAGCGTGAGGGATCCCCGCTGTAGGGTTTGCAATATGTTCTTGCTTATGGTGGGTGGCATGAGTGACAGAAGCACAGACCCGAGTAAGTAGGTTGTTTGCGTATGGGAATAAAGAGGACTTGATACTTTAATGCTATGGTTGAGTTTTACCTTAATGATCTTTAGTAGTTGCGGATGCTTGCTAGAGTTCCAATCATAAGTGCATATGATCCAAGAAGAGAAAGTATGTTAGCTTATGCCTCTCCCTCAAATAAAATTGCAATAGTGATTACCGGTCTAGTTATCGATTGCCTAGGGACAAATAACTTTCTCGTGACAAAAAGCTCTTTACTAAAACTAATTTAGTTGTGTCTTCATCTAAACAGCCCCTAGTTTTTATTTACGCGCTCTTTATTATCTTGCAAACCTATCCAACAACACCTACAAAGTACTTCTAGTTTCATACTTGTTCTAGGTAAAGTGAACGTTAAGCGTGCGTAGAGTTGTATCGGTGGTCAATAGAACTTGAGGGAATATTTGTTCTACCTTTAGCTCCTCGTTGGGTTCGACACTCTTACTTATCGAAAGAGGCTACAATTGATCCCCTATACTTGTGGGTTATCAGTATCGTTATTTTCTGGCCTTCACAGATGATTTGAGCAGATATGGGTATATCTACTTGATGAAACATAAGTCTGAAACATTTGAAAAGTTCAAAGAATTTCAGAGTGAAGTGGAAAATCATCGTAACAAGAAAATAATGTTTCTACGATCTGATCGCGGAGACGAATATTTGAGTTACGAGTTTGGTCTTCATTTGAAACAATGTGGAACAGTTTCGCAACTCACGCCACCTGGAACACCACAGCGTAATGGTGTGTCCGAATGTCATAACCATACTTTATTAGATATGGTGCGATCTATGATGTCTCTTGCCGATTTACCACTATCGTTTTGGGGTTATGTATATGAAAGTTTGGGACGAGCGATGGTCTTTTCCTACCAATCTATCCCCCTAGGAGCATGCGTGTAGTACTTCGTTTCGATGACTAATAGATTTTTGCAATAAGTATGTGAGTTCTTTATGACTAATGTTGAGTCCATGGATTATACGCACTCTCACCCTTCCATCATTGCTAGCCTCTTCGGTACCGTGCATTGCCCTTTCTCACCTCAAGAGTTGGTGCAAACTTCGCCGGTGCATCCAAACCCCGTGATACGATACGCTCTATCACACATAAGCCTCCTTATATCTTCCTCAAAACAGCCACCATACCTACCTATTATGGCATTTCCATAGCCATTCCGAGATATATTGCCATGCAAGTTCCATCATCATCATATACATGACTTGAGCATTTATTGTCATATTGCTTTGCATGATCGTAAGATAGCTAGCATGATATTTTCATGGCTTGTCCGTTTTTTGATATCTTTGCTACGCTAGATCATTGCACATCCTGGTACACCACCGGAGGCATTCATAGAGTCATATCTTTGTTCTAGTATTGAGTTATAAGTAAATAAAAGTGTGATGATCATCATTATTAGAACATTGTCCTAGGTGAGGTTATCAAAATAAAAGAGGCCAAAGAAGCCCAAATAAAAAAAGAGGCCAAAGAAGCCCACCAGAAAAAGAGAAAAAAATAAAAAAATGAGATAAAAGAGAGAAGGGACAATGTTACTATCCTTTTACCACACTTGTGCTTTTGAGTAGCACCATGTTCTTCATATAGAGAGTCTCTTGAGTTATCACTTTCATATACTAGTGGGAATTTTCATTATAGAACTTGGCTTGTATATTCCGATGATGGGCTTCCTCAAATGCCCGAGGTCTTCATGAGCAAGCAAGTTGCATGCACACCCACTTAGTTTTCAGTTTGAGCTTTCATATACTTATAGCTCTGGTGCATCCGTTGCATGGCAATCCCTACTCCTCGTGTTGACATCAATTGATGGGCATCTCCATAGCCCGTTGATTAGCCGCGTCGATGTGAGACTTTCTCCTTTTTGTCTTCTCCACACAACCTCCATCATCATATTCTATTCCACCTATAGTGTTATATCCATGGCCCACGCTCATGTATTGCGTGAAAGTTTAAAAGGTTTGAGAACGTCAAAAGTATGAAACAATTTCTTGGCTTGTCATCGGGGTTGTGCATGATTTGAATATTTTGTATGGTGAAGATGGAGCACAGCCAGACTATATGATTTTGTAGGGATAACTTTCTTTGGCCATGTTGTTTTGAAAAAACATGATTGCTTTATTAGTATGCTTGAAGTATTATTGTCTTAATGTCAAATGATAGACTATTGCTTTGAATCACTCGTGTCTTAATATTCATGCCATGATTAGATACATGATCAAGATTATGCCAGGTAGCATTCCACATCAAAAAATATCTTTTTTATCATTTACCTACTCGAGGACGAGCAGGAATTAAGCTTGGGGATGCTGATATGTCTTCGTCGTATCTATAATTTTTGATTGTTCCATGCCAATATTATGCAACTTTCATATACTTTTGGCAACTTTTTATACTATTTTTGGGACTAACATATTGATCCAGTGCCCAGTGCCAGTTCCTGTTTGTTGCATGTTTTTATTGTTCCGCAGAAAATCCATATCAAACGGAGTCCAAACGGGATAAAAACTGACGGAGATTTTTTTGGAATATTTGTGATTTTTGGGAAGAAGAATCAACGCGATACGATGCCTGAGGGGGCCACGAGGCAGGGGGTGCACCCCAGGGGGTCAGGCGCGCCCTGGACCCTCGTGGCCACCCCATAAGGCGGTCGGAGCCCTTCTTTCGCCGCAAGAAAGCTAATTTCCGGATAGAGATCGTGTCCAAAATTCAGCCCAATCGGAGTTACGGATCTCCGGTTATAAAAGAAACGGTGAAAGGCCAGATCTGGGAATGCAGAAACATAGAGAGACAGAGAGACAGATCCAATCTCGGAGGGGCTCTCGCCCCTCCCATGCCATGGAGACCAAGGACCAGAGGGGAAACCCTTCTACCATCTAGGGAGAAGGTCAAGGAAGAAGAAGAAGAAGGGGGCCCTCTCCCCCTCTCTTCCGGTGGCGCCGGAACGCCGCCGGGGCCATCATCATCACCGCAATATTCACCAACAACTTCACCGCCGTCATCACCAACTCTTCCCCCCTCTATGCAGCAGTGTAATCCCTCTTTTACCCGCTGCAATCTCTACTTAAACATGGTGCTCAACGCTATATATTATTTCCCAATGATGTATGGCTATTCTATGATGTTTGAGTAGATCTGTTTTGTCCTATGGGTTAATTGATGATCGTGATTAGTTTGAGTTGCATGTTTTATTATTGGTGATGTCCTATGGTGCTCTCCGTGTAGCGCAAGCGTGAGGGATCCCCGCTGTAGGGTTTGCAATATGTTCATGATTTGCTTATGGTGGGTGGCGTGAGCGACAGAAGCACAGACCCGAGTAAGTAGGTTGTTTGCGTATGGGAATAAAGAGGACTTGATACTTTAATGCTATGGTTGGGTTTTACCTTAATTATCTTTAGTAGTTGAGGATGCTTGCTAGAGTTCCAATCATAAGTGCATATGATCCAAGAAGAGAAAGTATGTTAGCTTATGCCTCTCCCTCAAATAAAATTGCAATAGTGATTACCGGTCTAGTTATCGATTGCCTAGGGACAAATAACTTTCTCGTGACAAAAAGCTCTTTACTAAAACCAATTTAGTTGTGTCTTCATCTAAACAAACCCTATTTTTTATTTACGCGCTCTTTATTATCTTGCAAACCTATCCAGCAACACCTACAAAGTACTTCTAGTTTCATACTTGTTGTAGGTAAAGCGAACGTTAAGCGTGCGTAGAGTTGTATCGGTGGTCGATAGAACTTGAGGGAATATTTGTTCTACCTTTAGCTCCTCCTTGGGTTCGACACTCTTACTTATCGAAAGAGGCTACAATTGATCCCCTATACTTGTGGGTTATCAGTATCGTTATATTCTGGCCTTCACAGATGATTTGAGCAGATATGGGTATATCTACTTGATGAAACATAAGTCTGAGACATTTGAAAAGTTTAAAGAATTTCAGAGTGAAGTGGAAAATCATCGTAACAAGAAAATAATGTTTCTACGATCTGATCGCGGAGACGAATATTTGAGTTACGAGTTTGGTCTTCATTTGAAACAATGCGGAATAGTTTCGCAACTCATGCCACCTGGAACACCATAGCATAATGGTGTGTCCGAACGTCATAACCATACTTTATTAGATATGGTGCAATCTATGATGTCTCTTATCGATTTACCACTATCGTTTTGGGGTTATGCATTAGAGACAGCTGCATTCACGTTAAATAGGGCACCATCTAAATCCGTTGAGACGACACCATATGAACTGTGGTTTGGCAAGAAACCAAAGTTGTCGTTTCTTAAAGTTTGGGGCTGCGATGCTTATGTGAAAAAGCTTCAACCTGATAACCTCGAACCCAAATCGGAGAAATGTGTCTTCATAGGATACCCAAAGGAGACTGTTGGGTACTGATGAGGACATGTACCTAGGGTAGGGTCGCAGGCCTAACCTAAATACCCTCCCCAAGGATATCACTCTAAAGCCAGAAGCATTCGAGGGGTACCATCACCCACTCGACCAGAAACATTTCCACTCGGAGGAATCAAGATCACTCGACCGTAACAAGAAACACTCGACGGACAGAAGACCTAAAGTCACTCTACACAGCAACGGTCGAGCATTAACTCTTAGACTTAATAGCCATTTATAACACTTTATTACGGACGTTACCAGTAACGCCCCCTTCTTGATGTACCTTAAATCCCTTGTAACGTGGGCTGGCCGGGGTCCTGGCGCACTCTATATAAGCCACCCCCTCCACATGCACAAGGTTCGCACCCCCTGTAACACACATGCATATAATCCAGTCGACCGCCTCCGGGCTCCGAGACGTAGGGCTGTTACTTCCTCCGAGAAGGGCCTGAACTCGTAAAACTCGTGCGTACAGCTTCTCCATAGCTAGGATCTTGCCTCTACATCCCTACCCCCCATTCTACTGTCAGACTTAGAACCACGACAGTTGGCGCCCACCGTGGGGCGGGTGTCTTAGCGACTTGTTGGAGAAGTTGCAATTTTTCCGATCCCCATCAGCATGGTTTCAGGCGGAGGATTGGCCGAGGGCCACGAGATCTGTCTCGGCGCGCTCGTGTTCGTCGTCGACGACTCCGCTTGGCTCCAAGAAGCTCCACTCGACGTCGAGGCGCTCCCCGTCCGCGGGGCAACGCACTTTCGCGCGTGCGTCCGCGGCGTCCTCCTGGGGCAGCCGTCGACCCAGTATCGGTCGGCTCCGGTGGCGTCTTCACTCCCTGCTGCCCGCCGGCACAAGCGTTCCGGTCGGTCGAGGCTCCAGCGGTGGGTGAGGCACGCGGTGGCTTGCCAGTCGGCCACCCCCCAAGTCGCGGCAATCGAGCCCGACGAAACTCTCTACGGCTTGTTCGACCTGTCGACTGGCTCCGTTGAGACCGCATCCGAGTGCGACAGCAGTGACCCCACGGCGGAAGTCCTGATGGTCAACGGACCGCACAGTCCTCCTGGCTTCCCCCGTGACGACGGTGGTGATGGCGGAGGCGATCCGTCACGTGTCCACGAGGAGTACCGCCCCGAGCCCCTCTCTTCGCAGCAGAGGGAAGAGCTTCGTCGCCGTAACATGGATGTACTTCACACTCCTATCATTGGAGAAACCCCCGAGGCCCGGGCCTTGGAGGAGGTGCGCCTGGCCAACTTGGCTGAGCGCAGTCGACGAGCGTGCTCGGCAGCGAGTTCCTGAATCCAGTCGACGACAACTTTTTCCGCCTCCAACCCAGGTATATCGGACTCCGATCCAGAATCTCACTGCTGCTGCCCAAATAGCAGAGTCGATTCAGCCTTCCCAGTCGGAGGCTGGTAGGGGTTTGATGCAGATCCGGGCTTTGCTCCGGGCGGCGGAGGAGCAGAACACAGCAGTGTCACAGTCTCAGAATAGGATTCATAGTAGATATATAATGGCAGACACAGTTCAGTCGGCTCACAGCCCAAGATCACCTCCAAGGCGTGAGGGACGTGGAGATCGACAGGATCAGCACAGAAACCGTGAGCAGTATGATCGTCGTCGAGTACCCACTCCTCCCCCAAGGAGTGGGTCATACGCGCCTCGGCAACACGATGACAGGCGCCCTCACAGTGGTGGGTGAAGGATTCCAGTCGACCCCCGGGAGCCAGGCTTTGACGCGAGACACATTCTTGTTCAAGGTCTGGTTGACAGGAACAGAGCACATAGAGATGGCCACAATAGAGATTACCCGACCGGCAGCAGGGTGCATGTTTCAGGTCCCGAGTGTTTCAGCAGAGCCATCAGAGCAGCAGTGATTCCTCCCAACTTCAGGTTGGCGACTGGAGTCAGCAAGTTCACTGGTGAGTCCAAGCCTGACACTTGGCTTGAGGACTACCGAGTGGCTGTGCAGATTGGTGGTGGCAATGATGAAGTGGCCATGAAGCACCTTCCTCTGATGTTAGAGGGCTCGGCCAGAGCGTGGTTGAATCAGTTAGCACCTGGCAGTATTTATAGCTGGGAAGAGCTTGCCCGAGTGTTTGTCAGAACATTTGAAGGTACATGCAAACGGCCAGCAGGGCTAACAGAGCTACAGTCTTGTGTGCAGAAGTCGAATGAAACTTTGAGAGATTATATCCAGAGATGGATCACGTTGCACCACACGGTGGAGAATGTGTCTGATCACCAAGCAGTTTGTGCCTTCAAGGAAGGCGTCAAGTATCGAGAATTGAATCTGAAGTTCGGTCGGACCGGAGATATGTCTCTGAGTCGAATGATGGAAATTGCCACCAAGTATGCTAATGGTGAAGAGGAGGATCGGCTCCGGAGTGGCAAGCACAAAACAGTCGCCCACGAAACTGGGGGAGGCAACTCCAGTCAGAAGCAGAAGCGCAAAGCCGAGCCAGCTGCTCCCGGAGAAGCCTTAGCCGTGACTCAAGGAAAGTTCAAGGGGAAGCCCAAAGGGCCATGGAACCCCAAGAAAGTAAAAGATCAAGATGGAAATGATGTGTTGGATTTACCATGCCACATTCACACCAAAAAAGATGAGGAGGGTAATCTCATTTACCCGAAACATACCACTCAACAATGTCGGCTCCTAATCCAGCAATTCTGAGAGAAACAGCCCAAAGAGAAGGAGAAAGAATCAGACAAAGTTGAGGATAAGGAAGAGGACGATGATGGTTACCCCCACGTCAATTCAACTCTGATGATTTTTGCTGATGTTGAGAGCAAAAGCCGACTGAAAGTCATCAACACAGAAGTGAACATGGTCGCTCCGGTGACGCCCAGTTATTTGAAGTGGTCTCAGACTGCCATTACATTCGACCAGTCTGATCACCCAACACACATAGCCACCCCTGGGAGGCAAGCGTTGGTGGTCGACCCAGTCGTCAAAGGCACTCGGTTGACTAAGGTTCTGATGGATGGTGGCAGTGGCCTTAATATACTGTATGCGGAGACCTTGAAAGGAATGGGCATTCCGACGTCCAGACTCAGTGAAAGCAATATGAGTTTCCATGGAGTT
Organism: Triticum aestivum; assembly: GCF_018294505.1. NCBI lineage: Eukaryota > Viridiplantae > Streptophyta > Magnoliopsida > Poales > Poaceae > Triticum > Triticum aestivum. The sequence goes on from NC_057805.1 coordinate 327,501,692, forward strand.
ATTCCTGGCAAGAAGGCTGAGTCACTCGGCCAGATCGCCCTCGATGTGGTTTTCGGTGATTCCAAGAATTACCGCAAAGAAAAGTTGACGTTTGAAGTTGTGAATTTCCAGAGTGCTTATCATGCTATTCTGGGCAGGCCGGCTTATGCACGTTTCATGGCTCGACCATGTTACGTTTACCTCAAATTGAAGATGCCTGGTCCTAAAGGAGTGATCACTATCACTGGCAATCGGAAGAAGGCAGAAGAGTGCTTCCAGAAGGGCTCAAAGATCGCCGATGCGCAAATGGCAGTAGTGGAATTGCAGGAGTATCAAAAAAATGCAGATCCGAGTGATTTGTTGCGAGCTAAGAAGCCTGCCACGGATTCAGCATTTCAGTCGTCTGGTGAAACGAAGCCGATTCATATTCACCCGACCGATCCCAATGCTGCTCCGACTCACATTTCGACAACACTCGACTCCAAATAGGAAGAAGCGCTCATCCAGTTCCTCCGTGAGAACTGGGACATCTTTGCATGGAAACCTTCTGACATGCCGGGTGTTCCCAGGGGGCTGGCTGAGCACCGTTTGCGAGTCGACCCAAAAGTGAAACCAGTCAAAGAACATCTTCGACGGTCCGCCGTACAGAAGAGAAAAGCAATCGGTGAAGAAGTGGCTCGGCTCCTAGCAGCTGAGTTTATCCGAGAGATTTACCACTCCGAGTGGCTAGCCAATGTTGTCATGGTCCCCAAGAAGGACGACTCACTTCGCATGTGCATTGACTTCAAGCATATCAATCGGGCCTGCCCGAAAGATCACTTTCCTCTCCCCCGCATCGATCAAATAGTCGACTCGACTGCAGGGTGTGAGCGCTTGTCCTTTTTGGACGCTTATTCCGGGTATCATCAGATCCGACTGTATGGACCCGATGAGATAAAAACAGCTTTCATCACTCCATTTGGGTGCTTCTGTTATGTCACCATGCCATTCGGCCTGAAGAATGCTGGAGCCACATTCATGAGGATGATTCAGAAGTGTTTACTCACTCAAATCAGTCGGAATGTGGAAGCATACATGGATGACATTGTGGTCAAGTCACGTAAAGGTTCCGACCTGTTGGCTGACCTTGCTGAAACTTTTGCCAACCTCAGAAGGTATGATATCAAGCTTAATCCATCAAAGTGCACATTCGGAGTTCCGGGCGGAAAATTACTCGGTTTCCTCGTTTCCGAACGGGGGATCGACGCTAACCCAGAGAAAGTTGGTGCCATTCTCCGAATGAAACGCCCTGTGCGTGTGCACGATGTCCAGAAGCTTACAGGTTGTTTGGCCGCCTTAAGTCGATTCATTTCTCGCCTCGGTGAAAAGGCATTGCCTCTTTACCGACTGATGAAGAAGTCTGATAAGTTCGAGTGGACTCCTGAAGCTGATGCAGCATTTGCAGAGCTCAAAGCCCTGCTTTCCACCCAGCCGGTGCTTGCTGCCCCAATCAGCAAAGAGCCTTTACTGCTTTACATTGCAGCCACTGGACAAGTCGTCAGTACAGTACTTACGGTCGAGCGGGAAGAAGAAGGAAAAGCCTATAAAGTTCAGCGCCCAGTATATTATGTTTCTGAAGTTTTGACTCCATCAAAGCAAAGATATCCACATTATCAGAAGCTTGTTTATGGGATTTATATGACCACGAAGAAGGTTGCACATTATTTCTCTGACCACTCCATTACAGTCGTCAGCGACGCTCCATTATCAGAGATTCTGAACAACAGAGATGCAACTGGTCGAGTGGCAAAGTGGGCGATTGAACTCCTTCCCTTGGATATTAAGTTTGAGGCAAAGAAAGCTATCAAGTCCCAAGCAATAGCAGATTTCCTCGCCGAGTGGATCGAACAGCAACTGCCGACTCAAGTCCACTCGGAGCACTGGACCATGTTCTTTGATGGTTCCAAGATGCTGAATGGTTCCGGTGCTGGGGTGGTACTGGTATCCCCCCGAGGAGACAAGCTCAGATATGTTCTCCAGATTCACTTTGATTCCTCCAATAACGAAGCGGAATATGAAGCACTCTTATATGGGTTACGTATGGCCATCTCACTCGGCGTCCGTCGCCTCATGGTCTACGGCGACTCAGATTTGGTAGTCAATCAAGTGATGAAGGAGTGGGACGTCAGAAGCCCAGCTATGACTGGTTACTGCAATGCGGTGAGGAAGTTGGAAAAGAAGTTTGAGGGGTTAGAGCTCCATCATATACCCCGACTGAAAAATCAAGCAGCCGATGATTTGGCAAAGATAGGTTCCAAGAGGGAAGCCATTCCCAGCAACGTGTTTTTGGAACACATTCATACACCTTCAGTTCAAGAAGATCCTTTCACTGAAGAGCCCCCGCAGCCTAAGAGTGCCACAGATCCGACTGAAGTCGAAGTCCCAGCCGTGGTCGACCTGATCATGGAGGTTTTGGTCATCACTCCCGACTGGACAGTGCCATACATTGCGTATATCCTTAGGAAGGAACTCCCAGAGGATGAAGAAGAGGCTCGACAGATCGTCCGTCGATCCAAAGCCTTTACTGTGATAAGAGGACAACTGTTCAGGGAAAGCGTAACCGGAGTCAGCCAGAAATGCATAACACCAGAAGAAGGTCGAGTGATCCTCAACGACATCCACTCGGGGACCTGTGGTCACCATGCGTCCTCTCGGACCATTGTGGCCAAAGCATACCGAGCTGGATTTTATTGGCCACGAGCAAATGAAATGGCGAAAGATATAGTCGACAAATGTGAAGGCTGCCAGTTTTACTCCAATATGTCCCACAAGCCTGCGTCAGCCCTGAAGACTATTCCACTCGTCTGGCCCTTTGCTGTTTGGGGATTGGATATGGTTGGACCCCTGAGGACTGGTAGGAGCGGCTTCACTCATGTGCTTGTAGCAGTCGACAAGTTTACCAAATGGATTGAAGCCAAGCCTATCAAGAATCTTGAAGCCAGTACTGCCGTCAGCTTCATCAGAGAATTGACATTCAGATATGGAGTTCCGCACAGCATCATCACTGACAACGGGTCGAACTTCGATTCTGATGAGTTCAGAGCCTTCTGTGCTTCCCAAGGCACACGAGTCGACTATGCTTCAGTCGCCCACCCCCAGTCGAATGGACAAGCAGAAAGAGCAAATGGCTTGATTCTCAAAGGACTGAAACCCCGACTGATGCGTGATCTCAAGCACGCAGCAGGCGCCTGGGTCGATGAACTTCCATCAGTTCTTTGGGGATTGAGGACAACTCCCAATCGGTCGACTGGCCGAACTCCATTCTTCTTGGTTTATGGAGCTGAAGCTGTTCTACCGAGTGACTTGCTTCACAATGCACCCCGAGTCGAGCTCTTCTCTGAAGACGAAGCAGAACAGGCCCGGCAGGACGCAGTCGATCTCCTAGAGGAGGAAAGAGAGATGGCCTTAATACGGTCGACCATTTATCAGCAAGACTTGCGTCGATTCCACGCCAGAAACGTGAGGGGCCGAGCCTTTCAAGAGGGAGACTTGGTTCTTCGAGTGGATCAGCAGAAACCACACAAGCTCGCCCCTGCTTGGGAAGGTCCCTTCATTGTCACCAGAGTTCTCCACAATGGAGCATACCATCTTTACAATGTCGAGCATCAGAAAGACGAGCCACGGGCTTGGAACGCGGAGCTGCTCCGCCCCTTTTATACTTAAGTACTCATTCGGATGAGATGTAATAAGAAATACCTTTGTAGTTTGTTTATCAAAGACAAGAGCTTTACAGTCTTCCTAAATGGTTGTTGTTGCTTTTGTTTGCGTCTGAAATCCCCCAGTGGGTGACTTTGCCGCGAATCCGTTTCGCCTAAAGTTTGAAAAATCCTACCGAGTGATGAGCAAGCCTCTCACTCGGGGGCTTAGCCGCGAATCCGTTTCGCCTAAGTTTGAAAAATCCTACCGAGTGATGAGCAAGCCTCTCACTCGGGGGCTTAGCTGCAGTCCAGTACTCGCCTAAGTTTGTAAAATCCTACCGAGTGATGAGCAAGCCTCTCACTCGGGGGCTTAGCTGCAGTCCAGTACTCGCCTAAGTTTGTAAAATCCTACCGAGTGATGAGCAAGCCTCTCACTCGGGGGCTTAGCTGCAGTCCAGTACTCGCCTAAGTTTGTAAAATCCTACCGAGTGATGAGCAAGCCTCTCACTCGGGGGCTTAGCTGCAGTCCAGTACTCGCCTAAGTTTGTAAAATCCTACCGAGTGGTGAGCAACCCTCCCACTCGGGGGCTTAGCTGCAGTCCAGTACTCGCCTAAGTTTGTAAAATCCTACCGAGTGGTGAGCAAGCCTCTCACTCGGGGGCTTAGCTGCAGTCCAGTACTCGCCTAAGTTTGTAAAATCCTACCGAGTGGTGAGCAACCCTCCCACTCGGGGGCTTAGCTGCAGTCCAGTACTCGCCTAAGTTTGTAAAATCCTACCGAGTGGTGAGCAACCCTCCCACTCGGGGGCTTAGCTGCAGTCCAGTACTCGCCTAAGTTTGTAAAATCCTACCGAGTGGTGAGCAACCCTCCCACTCGGGGGCTTAGCTGCAGTCCAGTACTCGCCTAAGTTTGAAAAATCCTACCGAGTGGTGAGCAACCCTCCCACTCGGGGGCTTAGCTGCAGTCTAGTACTCGCCTAAGTTTGAAAAATCCTACCGAGTGGTGAGCAACCCTCCCACTCGGGGGCTTAGCTGCAGTCCAGTACTCGCCTAAGTTTGAAAAATCCTACCGAGTGTGAGCAACCCTCCCACTCGGGGGCTTAGCTGCAGTCTAGTACTCGCCTAAGTTCGAAGTCCATCCCCATCCACAAGGACGACGAGGTGCAGGTCGACTGCAACCTTCTCTTTTGGAGCTGCGCCACAAGTACAACGTGCGCTCCACCCTTATCCGCAAGGACGACGAGGTGCGGGTCGACTGGAGCATCAACCTCAGAGCTGCATCTCAAGCACAAAGATTATTCCATGTGAAGAACAAATTCCACTCGAAGACAAATACAAGCATATTCAGAGATAAATCAAGTTCAGATAAATCCTAAAGTTCAAGACCACGGATCAAAGTACTCGGGCATTCAGCCCGAAGGAGTTTAACGGTTACAAAATCACTCGGCATTCAGAGGCAAATTTAAGGCAGAGCATAAAAGTTTGTTCACTCCGTAGGTGGAGGGCTGGCTGGCTCGACGAATTCGTCCAGGTCGATCCCGTCAGCAATCCGAGTGGCGGCAGCAATGAAAGTCTCCATGAAGGACTGGAAGTCGTGCCTCTTGGTGTTAGCAACTTTAATCGCCGCCAGCTTCTCTTCCCGAGCTTCTCGACAGTGGACGCGAACCAGAGATAGAGCCACATCAGCGCCGCACCGGGCAGAAGACTTCTTCCATTCTTGAATTCAACTGGGAGCTTCATTGAGCCGAGCCATCATAGACTCGAGGTCATTCTGAAGTGTTGCCATGGGCCAGAGAGCTGTGTCAATCCGCGACATCGCGAATTTCAGTCGGGCGAGATAATCGACAACACCAGTGATGTGGGATTCCAGTCGGAGCACGTTCATGGCAGCTTCATCCTTCACTCGAGAGTTGATGGGGTCCAAGCTTGGTTCAATTCGCCCGGTCTCTTCCTCGAAGTCCCGGCAAAACTCTGCATACACAATTCAAGGGTAAGCCAATGATCATATGTCGAGTCGACAAGAACAAACCAGTCGGATCAAAGGAAACACCTTCAAGCATGACGAACAACTTCTTAGCAAGGCTTCCCAGATAATTCTCCAGATCGTTCCTCCTGTGGGCAATACCTTCCATCTTCTCGTTCAGATTTTCCTTGTCCTTCTTCAGGCGAGTCACTTCCTTATTGGCTTCGTCAAGGGCAGTTTTCAGCCTGGAGTTTTCTTCCTCCAATTTGCCGACTGAAGCCAACTTCTGTTCAGCGAGCGCAGTTTTCTCATCAGCTTTTTTCTGCGCGGCCGCCAGATCTTGATCCTTTTTCGCCAGAGCTTGGTTCAGTTTCTCTGAAAGAAATAATGTTGGATTCAGAAAAAGCAGAATGAAATCCGGTTCAGGGAAAACTCAGTCGACAGGTCTTCCTTACCAGCGGCGTCATCCTTGGCCTTCTGCAGTTCTGTCTTGGCCAGCTCCAGATCGAGGTTGAGCTGAATCTGCTGCTTCTCCAGGTCAGCAAAACGAGCTCCAAGATCACAAGATTTCTGCAACCAAAGAACAGGTCAGTCGACTGGTGAAAAGATTGGTTATTTCGGAGAGGTAAAAGGATAAAGCCAACAAATTCTAAGACTACTGCCGAATCAAACATCCAACAGTAGTCTCGGGGACTACACCCAGTGGTGCACTTAGCGTGCCCCCACTGGTTCAGTTTACACTCGACAAGGCCTGTCCAGCACGAGTGCAAAAAAAAACAGAGTCTTCAGACCATAGTCGACAGCCAGCAGTCGACCACGGTCTCGAGGACTACACCCAGTGGGTGCACTCAGCGTGCCCCCACTGGTTCAAAGTTCCACTCGACATGGCCCGACCAGACCGAGTGAAGAAATTCAAATTCTGATGCTCAGACCATAGTCGACTGCCCGCAGTCAGTGGGTGCACTCAGCGTGCCCCCACTGGTCAAAAGATCTACACCCAGTGGGTGCACTCAGCGTGCCCCACGGGTTCAAAGTTCCACTCGACATGGCCCGACCAGACCGAGTGAAGAAATTCAAATTATGATGCTCAAACCATAGTCGACTGCCCGCAGTCAATTATGGTCTCGGGGACTACACCCAGTGGGTGCACTCAGCGTGCCCCCACTGGTCAAAAGATTCAATTGACAACAACATTATCAGCTCAAAGTGCGAACTGTTCAGTGAAAAATCAAAACACCCAGTGGGTGTACAGATGCAAGGCGCAGACAGATGCAAATATTCTTGGAAAGAAAGTTTCCAGGTACCATATCCTAACAAAACAAGCCAGAAGAGTCAGTCGACGATCTACTAACCTGGACGTTGCTCTGGAGAGCGGAGTTGGCATCATAAGCAGCTTGGCTGGCTTCCCGCGCCATCTTCATCTTCTCCATCATAATGCCCACCTGGCGTATAGCCTCTTTTGCAGCACCCACTTGGTCCTCTAGGACGTGATGTGTAGCAAAAAGTGAAGGTGGATTGGTGGGAGTCTGTGCAGCTGACGAGGAAGGCCGAGCACTCGACAGCGGTATGGCGAAGGAGACAGAAGTCTGATTGGCATCGCCGGCGTCCTGAATTACCGGTTCCAACACTGGTGTCGATTGAAGCGTCTTGCCAGCAAACGTTTTACCGTTTCTTCTCCCCAAGGGCCTCTGTGGCTCGTCCTCGTCCTCGTCAGGGAGGTCAATGACGTTGAGGGTTGTAAAAGGATCAGTCGCCAAAGTTTCATCACCCGATTGGATATAGCACAGTTCAATCGGCAAATCGAAGACAAAATCACGAGGATTGTACCCGGATTGGAGGTCACCGCATCTTCCATTTCCTCATCCTCGTTCTTATAAGCAGAGGTCCCAGAGGTAGCGGCACTGCCAGTTTCAAGATTCATTCGGTCAAACCAAGGGAAAAATAAATAGCACAGAACGTCGAGTAAAAGCGAAAGAAGAACACTCACGCAGAAGCAACAGGAACGTCAATTTTGATTCTCGGCAGCGCCTTCCGAGTCTTCTGCACTACAACCTTGGACTGCTTTGGAGATTTTTCAGTTGGTGCCGGAGAGGACGTCCGAGGACGCTTTGACGACTGCCCGGTCTGAACGGTCGCCTTGTCACGGGCGCTCGCCGGGTCGTGAGTAAGTTTGGATCGCCTTTCCCTGCGGGGAGGAGAGTCGACCTCTTCTTCGTCACTCGGGTCGTCGCTCTCCTCGTCCCCCTCTCCGTCGGAATGCCACTCGCCGCTTTCACCTCCGCTTGCCTCCCCCTCCGGGTCCTGCTCCTGCTCTCCGTTGGGCATCGAATACATTTCAGTAAGGGCCTAGAAGAAAACAAGCAAGACAAAGTCAGTCGGTGAAGCATAAACAGTTGCATGTTAAATCAAGATGACACTCGGTAATTCAGAATCGGACCTTGTCTGGTTCGTAGGATTGGTCAAGTGGAGGGATTCTCCTGGCTCCTCTGGGGTTATCCTTGTTGCCAGTGATACTCCTCAACCACTTCTCCACCGTATCCTCGTCGACTTCTTCTGGGTGCACCCGAGTGGAATCTTCAATGCCCGAATACATCCACATCGGATGGTCGCGGGCTTGAAGTGGCTGAATGCGTCGTCTGAGGAAGACTTCCAGCAGATCCATTCCAGTTACACCCTCACGGATGAGATAGACCACTCGCTCAACCAGCACTTTCACCTCCGCTTTCTCCCCTGGAGTCACTTTCAAGGCGGAGGGCTTCTCTACGCGAGCCATAGAAAAAGGAGGAAGTCCAGTCGACTGACCTGGAGTCGGCTGGTCTTTGCAGTAAAACCAGGTCGACTGCCATCCTCGTACTGACTCAGGAAGAGTTATGGCTGGGAAAGAGCTCTTACCCCTCATCTGAATCCCAAGACCCCCACACATCTGGATCACCTGAGTCCTCTCGTCACTCGGGTTAGCCTTTTTGACCGACTGGGAGCGACACGTGAAAATGTGCTTGAAGAGACCCCAGTGTGGTCGACAACCCAAGAAGTTTTCGCACAGAGACACGAAAGCAGCAAGATATATGATGGTGTTGGGGGAAAAGTGATGAAGTTGTGCTCCAAAGAAATTCAAGAAAGCCCGGAAAAAAGGATGCGGAGGCAGAGAAAATCCACGGTCGATGTGAGTGGCAAGGAGGACGCACTCACCCTCCCGCGGTCGAGGTTCGGTCTCATCCTCCGGGAGCCGCGCCGATCCGTGAGGAATCAGCCCCTCCTCCGCCAGATCGTCGAGGTCATCCTGACTGATCGTCGACCGGATCCAGTCGCCCTGGATCCAGCCGCGCGGCAAACCGGACCGCGACGAGGATCCGCCCCGGCTGGACTTTTTCCCCTTCGCCTTCGCCGTCGCCTTCTTCGCGCGCTCCAGAGCCACCGTCTTTTCTTTCCCCATCGCCGCGAACAGAGCTCGAGCGGAGCGGCGGCGCTGGAGGAGGAGCAGGCGCAGTGGGGAAAACTGAGAAGAGAGAAGAAGAATGAGGACGCACTGTTCAAAAACCCCGGTCCGGCGCCTTATATGGGGTTGCTTCCGAGTGACTGACCTGTAGGCCCGGGCAATCTTATCAAATCCCGCAACAGTCGCGCGCGTGATATGTGGCAAAAAAGGCGGCGTGGGAATCGAGGCGGCATTGCCTTATCCAGCCCGATTACTGCGGCCTCCTCCGCCCCGCGCGCTTCCCGAAATTCGAATCCCGCGAGATCCGCGGGCAGCAGAGCAACTTGTCAGACGGAAGATCCCCACCACATTAGCACTCGGACCTCTTCCAGCAAAAGTTCACTCGACAAAACCAGGAATGGATCAAGGCGACTGAAAAAGAAGTTGGTGTCACCACCTCGGTTCGTTGATCCAAAACAAGACACACCCGAAGCGCGAAAAATGAGTCAGAAGTATTTTCAACTCCTTCTCCACTCAAACCCTAATCCATTCGGGGGCTAATGATGAGGACATGTACCTAGGGTAGGGTCGCAGGCCTGACCTAAATACCCTCCCCAAGGACATCACTCTAAAGCCAGAAGCATTCGAGGGGTACCATCACCCACTCGACCAGAAACATTTCCACTCGGAGGAATCAAGATCACTCGACCGTAACAAGAAACACTCGACGGACAGAAGACCTAAAGTCACTCTACACAGCAACGGTCGAGCATTAACTCCTAGACTTAATAGCCATTTGTAACACTTTATTACGGACGTTACCAGTAACGCCCCCTCTTGATGTACCTTAAATCCCTTGTAACGTGGGCTGGCCGGGGTCCTGGCGCACTCTATATAAGCCACCCCCCTCCACATGCACAAGGGTTCGCACCCCCTGTAACACACACGCATATAATCTAGTCGACCGCCTCCGGGCTCCGAGACGTAGGGCTGTTACTTCCTCCGAGAAGGGCCTGAACTCGTAAAACTCGTGCGTACAGCTTCTCCATAGCTAGGATCTTGCCTCTACATCCCTACCCCCATTCTACTGTCAGACTTAGAACCACGACAGGTACACCTTCTATCACAGATCCGAAGGCAAGATATTCGTTGCTAAGAATGGATCCTTTCTAGAGAAGGAGTTTCTCTCGAAAGAAGTGAGTGGGAGGAAAGTAGAACTTGATGAGGTAATTGTACCTTCTCCAGAATTGGAAAGTAGTTACTCACAGAAATCAGTTCCAGTGATTCCTACACCAATTAGTGAGGAAGCTAATGATGATGATCATGAAACTTCTGATAAAGTTACTACCGAACCTCGTAGGTCAACCAGAGTAAGATCCACACCAGAGTAGTATGGTAATCCTGTTCTGGAGATCATGTTACTTGACCATGATGAACCTACGAACTATGAGGATGCGATGATGAGCCCAAATAACACGAAATGGCTTAAGGCCATGAAATCTGAGATGGGATCCATGTATGAGAACAAAGTATGGACTTTGATTGACTTGCCCGATGATCGGCAATCCATTGAGAATAGATGGATCTTCAAGAGGAAGACGGACGTTGATAGTAGTGTTACTATCTACAAAACTCGAACTGTCGAAAAAGGTTTTCGACAAGTTCAAGGTGTTGACTACGATAAGATTTTCTCACTCGTAGCGATGCTTAAGTCTGTCCGAATCATGTTAGCAATTGCCACATTTTATGAAATCTGGCAAATGGATGTCAAAACTACATTCCTTAATGGATATCTTAAAGAAGAATTGTATATGATACAACAAGAAGGTTTTGTCGATCCAAAAGGTGCTAACAAAGTGTGCAAGCTCCAGCAATCCATTTATGGACTGGTGCAAGCCTCTCGGAGTTGGAATATACGCTTTGGTAGTGTGATCAAAGCATATGGTTTTATATAGACTTTTGGAGAAGTCTGTATTTACAAGAAAGTGAGTGGGAGCACTACAACCTTTCTGATAAGTATATGTAAATGACATATTGTCAATCGGAAATGATGTAGAATTTTCTGGAAAGCATAAAGGAGTGTTTGAAAGGAGTTTTTCAAAGAAGGACCTCGGTGAAGCTGCTTACACATTGAGCATCAAGATCTATAGAGACGGGTCAAGACGCTTGATAAGTTTTTTCAATGAGTACATACCTTGACAAGTTTTTGAAGTAGTTCAAAATGGAACAGTCAAAGAAAGAGTTCTTGCCTGTGTTGCAAGGTGTGAAGTTGAGTAAGACTCAAAGCCCGACCACGGCAGAAAATAGAAAGAGAATGAAAGTCATTCCCTATGCCGCAGCCATAGGTTCTATAAAGTATGCCATGCTGTGTACCAGACCTATTGTATACCCTGCCCTGAGTTTGGCAAGGAAGTACAATTTTGATCTAGGAGTAGATCACTGGACAACGGTCAAAAATTATCCTTAGAGGACTAAGGAAATATTTCTCGGTTATGGAGGTAATTGATGTCTACTACACAACCTTCTTCTTGTAGACGTTGTTGGGCCTCCAAGTGCAGAGGTTTGTAGGACAGTAGCAAATTTCCCTCAAGTGGATGACCTAAGGTTTATCAATCCGTGGGAGGCGTAGGATGAAGATGGTCTCTCTCAAACAACCCTGCAACCAAATAACAAAGAGTCTCTTGTATCCCCAACACACCCAATACAATGGTAAATTGTATAGGTGCACTAGTTCGGCGAAGAGATGGTGATACAAGTGCAATATGGATGATAGATATAGGTATTTGTAATCTGAAAATATAAAAACAGCAAGGCAACTAATGATAAAAGTGAGCGTAAACAGTATTGCAATGCTAGGAAACAAGGCCTAGGGTTCATACTTTCACTAGTGCAAGTTCTCTCAACAATAATAACATAACTGGATCATATAACTATCCCTCAACATGCAACAAAGAGTCACTCCAAAGTCACTAATAGAGGAGAACAAACGAAGAGATTATGGTAGGGTACGAAACCACCTCAAAGTTATCCTTTCTGATCGATCTATTCAAGAGTCCGTAGTAAAATAACATGAAGCTATTATTTCCGTTCGATCTATCATAGAGTTCGTACTAGAATAACACCTTAAGACACAAATCAACCAAAACCCTAATGTCACCTAGATACTCCAATGTCACCTCAAGTATCCGTGGGTATGATTATACGATATGCACCACACAATCTCAGATTCATCTATTCAACCAACACAAAGTACTTCAAAGAGTGCCCCAAAGTTTCTACCGGAGAGTCAAGACGAAAACGTGTGCCAACCCCTATGCATAAGTTCACGAGGTCACGGAACCCGCAAGTTGATCACCAAAACATACATCAAGTGAATCACGTGAGTATCCCATTGTCACCACAGATAAGCACGGCAAGACATACATCAAGTGTTCTCAAATCCTTAAAGACTCAATCCGATAAGATAACTTCAAATGGAAAACTCAATCCATTACAAGAGAGTAGAGGGGGAGAAACATCATAAGATCCAACTATAATAGCAAATCTCGCGGTACATCAAGATCGTACCATCTCAAGAACACGAGAGAGAGAGAGAGATCAAACACATAGCTACTGGTACATACCCTCAGCCCCGAGGGTGAACTACTCCCTCCTCGTCATGGAGAGCGCCGGGATGATGAAGATGGCCACCGGTGAGGGTTCCCCCCTCCGGCAGGGTGCCGGAACAGGGTCCCGATTGGTTTTTGGTGGCTACAGAGGCTTGCGGCGGTGGAACTCCCGATCTATTCTGTTCCCCGAAGTTTTTAGGGTATATGGATATATATAGGCGAAAGAAGTCGGTCAGGGGAGCCACGAGGGGCCCACGAGGGTGGGGGCGCGCCCAAGGGGGCAGGCGCGCCTCCCTGCCTCGTGGCCACCTCGTTGCTTCCCTGACGTACACTCCAAGTCTCCTGGATTGCTTCCGTTCCAAAAATAACTCTCCCGGAGGTTTCATTCCGTTTGGACTCCGTTTGATATTCCTTTTCTGCGAAACACTGAAATAGGCAAAAAAAACAGAAACTGGCACTGGGCTCTAGGTTAATAGGTTAGTCCCAAAAATCATATAAAAGTGCTTAGTAAAGCCCATTAAACATCCAAAAGAGATAATATAATAGCATGGAACAATCAAAAATTATAGATACGTTGGAGACGTATCAGTAATAAGGAGTTCGTCGTAAAGAGTTACGTCGATGCAAGCTTTGACACCGATCTGGATGACTCTAAGTCACAATCCAGATACATATTGAAAGTGGGAGCAATTAGCTAAAGTAGCTCCGTGCAGAGAATTGTAGACATAGAAATTTGCAAAATACATACGGATCTGAATTTGACAGACCCGTTGACTAAACTTCTCTCACAAGCAAAACATGATCACACCTTAGTACTCTTTGAGTGTTAATCACATGGCGATGTGAACTATATTACTGACTCTAGTAAACCCTTTGAGTGTTTGTCACATGGCGATGTGAACTATGGGTGTTAATCACATGTGAAAGATCGTGGATGTCGCCTAGAGGGGGGGTGAATAGGTGCTTTAAAATAATTACGGTTTAGGCTTGAACAAATGCGGAATAAACCTAGCGGTTAATTTGACAAGCACAAAACCTACAACAACTAGGCTCACCTATGTGCACCAACAACTTATGCTAAGCAAGATAAACAACTAAGTGATAGCAAGATATATGACAAGAAACAATATGGCTATCACAAAGTAAAGTGCATAAGTAAAGGGTTCGGGTAAGAGATAACCGAGACACGCGGAGACGACGATGTATCCCGAAGTTCACACCCTTGCGGATGCTAATCTCCGTTTGGAGCGGTGTGGAGGCACAATGCTCCCCAAGAAGCCACTAGGGCCACCGTAATCTCCTCAGGCCCTCCCACAATGCAAGATGCCGTGATTCCACTAAGGGACCCTTGAGGGCGGTCACCGAACCCGTACAAATGGCAACCCTTGGGGGCGGTCACCGAACCCGTACACTTTGGCAACCCTTGGGGCGGTCACCGGAACCCGTCAAATTGCTCGGGGCGATCTCCACAACCTAATTGGAGACCCCGACGCTTGCCCGGAGCTTTACACCACAATGATTGAGCTCCGAACACCACCAACTGTCTAGGGCGCCCAAGCACCCAAGAGGAACAAGCTCAAGGGCACCAAGCACCCAAGAGTAATAAGCTTCTCAACTTGTAACTTCCACGTATCACCGTGGAGAACTCAAACCGATGCACCAAATGCAATGGCAAGGGCACACGGAGTGCCCAAGTCCTTCTCTCTCAAATCCCACCGAAGCAACTAATGCTAGGGAGGAAAAAGAGATGAAGAACAAGAAGGAGAACACCAAGAACTCCAAGATCTAGATCCAAGGGGTTCCCCTCACAAAGAGGAGAAAGTGATTGGTGGAAATGTGGATCTAGATCTCCTCTCTCTTTTCCCTCAAAAACTAGCAAGAATCCATGGAGGGATTGAGAGTTAGCAAGCTCGAAGAAGGTCAACAATGGGGGAAGAACACGAGCTCAAGAGATAAGGTTCATTGGGGAAGAAGACCTCCTTATATAGTGGGGGGAACAATCCAACCGTTACCCCCACTCCAGCCTCGCAGAGAGCGGTACTACCGCTTGGCCAGCGGTACTACCGCTTGCCCCTATAAGCGGTACTACCGCTCCCCCTCGCGGTACTGCCGCTGGGCCCAGAGCGGTACTACCGCGGTGGCAGGGCGGTACTACCGCAAACGAGCGGTACTACGGCCCCCACTGCTGCGGCTAGTACCGTAGAACCCGACACGAAAAAGACCCCTCGAATCGAGGCGGTACTAGCACGAGACCGCAGCGGTACTACGGCTGGGGGCTACCAGCGGTACTACTGCTTGTAGCACCCAAGCGGTACTACCGCTCCGGCCCGCGGTACTACCGCTAGGAAACCAAAACTGCCATAACTTCTGCATATGAGCTCCGAATTGAGCAAACTCAAGCTTGTTGGTTATAGTAAGAAGAGGCAGGGGAGGTATGCCAACAAATAGAGGAGTGAAACCTCCAACCGAGAAGAACCGGCATAACCTCCAACATCGAAAACATCATAGAAGATGCGAGTGAACTCCGTTTTCGATGAACTCGAGCTTGTCATCAAGATGACCATAAGCTCCAAAACTCACAAAGAGAAGAACCAAACAATAACCAATAAAGATGATGCAAGGATGCAATGGTTTGAGCTCTCTATGAACGATAATATCAAGCTACTCATCGAGAGCCCCCCTTGATAGTACGGCAATCGATCCTATAACCCGGTCTCCCAACTACCATCATGAGACCGATAAAATAGAAAACCTATCAAGAGAAAACCTTTGCCTTGCACATGGTCCACTTGAGCTAGATGATGACGATCTTGACTCCCTCAAGTTGGACCACCTTTCTTGGTTGCGTTGGCTTGATGAAGACTAGTTGATTGCTCCCCCATGCTCCACTATGGGTGAGCCACTCTTCCGCACATCTTCACAAGTCCATTGTCACCACAATGGACGGCAAGCTTCAAGCATTGGATCTCTTCATGATGCTTCACTTGAACTTGCACACCGCAACATCTTCACAAGTCCATTGTCACCACAATGGACGGCAAGCTTCAAGCATTTGATCTCTTCATGATGCTTCACTTGAACTTGCACACCGCAACCTAACCCCACAAAGAACTCTCACGAAGATCATGGGTTAGTACACAAAGCGTAATTGACAATGTGAACTTCAAGACCAATCTTTGGATAATTCCTTAATAACACCTTGGTCACCACATAAACTCCTTGAAACCAACACATGAACTTCAAGAAATGCCTATGGACAAATCCTTCAAATATAACTCAAGGCAACCATTAGTCCATAGAGATTGTCATCAATTACCAAAACCAAACATAGGGGCACCGCATGTTCTTTCAACATGGTGATGTGAATTATTCGTGTTAAATCACATGGCGATGTGAACAAGATTATTGACTCTAGCGCAAGTGGGAGACTGAAGGAAAAATGCCCTAGAGGCAATAATAAAGTTGTTATTTATATTTCCTTATATCATGATAAATGTTTATTATTCATGCTAGAATTGTATTTACCGGAAACTTAGTACATGTGTGGATACATAGACAAACAGAGTGTCACTAGTATGCCTGTACTTGACTAGCTCGTTGAATCAAAAATGGTTAAGTTTCCTAGCCATAGACATGAGTTGTCATTTGATTAACTGGATCACATCATTAGAGAATGATGTGATTGACTTGACCCATTCCGTTAGCTTAGCATTTGATCGTTTAGTATATTGTTATTGCTTTCTTCATGACTTATACATGTTCCTATGACTATGAGATTATGCAACTCCCGAATACCGAAGGAACACTTTGTGTGCTACCAAACGTCACAACGTAACTGGGTGATTATAAAGCTGCTCTACGACTGTCTCCGATGGTACTTGTTGAGTTGGCATAGATCAAGATTAGGATTTGTCACTCCGATTGTCGGAGAGGTATCTCTGGGCCCTCTCGGTAATGCACATCACTATAAGCCTTGCAAGCAATGTAACTAATGAGTTAGTTGCGGGATGATGCATTACGGAACGAGTAAAGAGACTTCCCGGTAACGAGATTGAACTAGGTATTGAGATACCGATGATCGAATCTCGGGCAAGTAACATACCGATGACAAAGGGAACAACGTATGTTGTTATGCGGTTTGACCGATAAAGATCTTCGTAGAATATGTAGGAACCAATATGAGCATCCAGGTTCCGCTATTGGTTATTGACCGGAGACGAGTCTCGGTCATGTCTACATAGTTCTCGAACCCGTAGGGTCCGCACGCTTAACGTTCGGTGACGATCGGTATTATGAGTTTATGTGTTTTGATGTACCGAAGGTAGTTCGGAGTCCCGGATATGATCACGGACATGACTAGGAGTCTCGAAATGGTCGAGACACAAAGATCGATATATTGGATGACTATGTTTGGACATCGGAAGGGTTCCGAGTGAGTTTGGACATATACCGGAGTACCAGGGGGTTACCGGAACCCCCCGGGTAGTGTAATGGGCCTTATGGGCCTTAGTGGAGAGAGAGAGGGGCAGCAAGGGCAGGCCGCGCGCCCCTCCCCCTCTAGTCCGAATTGGACTAGGAAGGGGGGGCGGCGCCCCCCTTTTCCTTCTCCCTCTCTCCTCCTTCCTTCTCTCCTACTCCTACTACATGGAAGGGGGGAATCCTACTCCCGGTGGGAATCCCACTCCCGGTGGGAGTAGGACTCCCCATGGGGCGCGCCATAGGAGGGCCGGCCCTCCCCCTCCTCCACTCCTTTATATACGGGGGAGGGGGCACCCCATAGACACACAAGTTGATCATTGATCTCTTAGCCGTGTGCGGTGCCCCCTCTACCATAATCCACCTCGGTCATATCGTCGTAGTGCTTAGGCAAAGCCCTACGCCGGTAGCTTCATCATCACCGTCATCACGCCGTCGTGCTGACGAAGCTCTTCCTCGACACTCTGCTGCATCGTGAGTTCGTGGGACGTCACCGGGCTGAACGTGTGCAGATCGCGGAGGTGCCGTACATTCGGTACTAGGATCGGTCGATTGTGAAGACGTACGACTACATCAACCGCGTTGTCATAACGCTTCCGCTTTTGGTCTACGAGGGTACGTGGACAACACTCTCCCTTCTCGTTGCTATGCATCACCATGATCTTGCGTGTGCGTGGGAATTTTTTTGAAATTACTACGTTCCCCAACAACTTGCCGGTAACGAGATTGAACTAGGTATGAAGATACTGACGACCGAATCTCGGGCAAGTAACATACCGATGACAAAAGGAATGACGTATGTTGTCATTGCGGTTTGACCGATAAAGATCTTCGTAGAATATGTAGGAACCAATATGAGCATCCAGGTTCCTTTGTTGGTTATTGATCAGAGATGTGTCTCGATCATGTCTACATAGTTCTCGAACCCGCAGGGTCCGCACGATTAACGTTTCGATGACGATTTTGCATTATATGAGTTATGTGATTTGGTGACCAAATGTTGTTCGGAGTCCCGTATGAGATCACAGATATGACGAGGAGTCTCGAAATGGTCGAGAGGTAAAGATTCATATATAGGATGATAGTATTCGGACACCAGAAGTGTTCTGGGGGTACCGGGTACGTATCGGGTCACCGGAAGGGGTTCCAGGCACCCCCCGACAAAGATATGGGCCTTATTGGGCCAAGGGCGGGACAGACCAGCCCTTAAGGGGCTGGTGCGCCCCCATATGGGCCGGCCTAAGTGGAGAAAGGAAAAGGGGAGGAGGAAAGGAAATAGAGGGAATATGATCCCCCCTTCCTTTCCCCTGTCCCCTCTTTCCTTCCCCCTCCGAAGATAAGGAAAGGGGGAGGCCGAATTGGAGGAGGCCCCCAAGTAGGATTCCTCCTACTTGGGGCGCCCATGGCTGTCCGCCTCCCCCTCCCACCTATATATATGTGGGGAGGGGGTGCCTAGAACACACAACAAACATTGTTAGCCGTGTGCGGCGGCCCCCTTCATAGTTTACGCCTCCAGTCATATTCAAGTAGTGCTTAGGCGAAGCCCTGCGCGGATCATTTCACTATCACCGTCACCACGCCGTCGTGCTGACGGAACTCTACCTCGACACTTTGCTGGATCAAGAGTTCGAGGGACGTCATCGAGCAGAACGTGTGCAGAACTCGGAGGCGCCGTACGTTCGGTACTTGATCGGTTGAATTGAGAAGACGTTCGACTACATCAACCGCGTTAAACTAATGCTTCCGCTTTCGGTCTACGAGGGTACGTGGACACAATGTTCCCCTCATGTTGTTATGCATCTCCTAGATAGATCTTACTTGAGCGTAAGAAATTTTTTAAAATTGCATGCTACGTTCTCCAACAACTTTCACGCTAGGAATACAATTGTGCTTTACGAGAAAAAAACATAACTATACTAATCTACGCTTCAAAACGGTAATAATTGTGCTTCACTTTTGTGGAAGCAATTGGGATGCTCTAATACCCCCATCGCACTGAAACTTCTCGAGCGTGAGTGGGATTCACGGGAACATGCGACAGGCAATTAATGACAGCATGCATTTTTTTTAAAAAACTTTCAATCCAATCATTAACTATCATGCTAGTATAAAAAACAGCGGAAATAACAAAAAATATATCTAGATTCATCGATCACCTAGCAACGACTATAAGCACTAAAGTAAGTCAAAGGCATGCCACCATCATCACCCCTCCTTCAACGAAGCCGGGCAATACTTGTTGTAGTAGACAGTCGAAAAGTCATCATGCTAAGGCCCCACAGGACCAACGGACCAGAACAACAACCATCGCCGATGAAGAGAAGCGTAGATAGAAAGAATCCAACTTATAGACACACGAACGTAGACGCGCCAAGACTAGATCTATGAAGATCCATCGAAGACCAACACCGACCGAATCCCACAAGATCCGCCGGAGACACACTTCCACATGCCTCCGGAGAATGTTGTACGCACTGTCGGAATGGGGACTAGGCAGGGAGGACCTTATTCCGACTACAGAGAGCCGCCGCCGTCTCGTCTTCCTAAACAGGACACAAATCCTAACCAACCCTAAAAATACACCTAAAAATAAAGCAGGAACCCTCGCACCTGCAAGGGCCGAGGTCCATCATGCCTCCACGGTCCTAAGACCACTGAAGACAAGGTGAATCAGCGGCGGCGCAAGGAGGCGAGAACGGAGGAGTTGCTCGTGGAGGAGATAAGCTAGATGCGAACTGAATACCCTTGGTTTATTACATAGCAGCACTAATGACAGCATGCACTTCAAACGTAAATATTTCTTTTTGTTAAAACAAGGAATAAAGAAGCCAAATAACTAAAAGACGAGCTGAAATCCCTTTTCTCAAGAACTACTGTAGCTGGAAAAAAAATCTCGTGGCATCCCTTCTTATCCCGATGAGTGCCCTACGGGTTGGGTGGATCGTAACGCAAGGCAAGGTCAAACATGCTGAGTTGGTGGTGATCCCGAGATTAATCGTACGCTGCCCCACGCAACAACGAAAATAATGATTACTCGTACACTGCAAAGTTAGTTAGTGATGGCCACGGTAGGTACGGCTGAGTGTAACACTCCATCTCCCATTCATTTCCTGCATTGGTCATATTTCGCTCATGGTACGTGAAACTTGCCAAAAACTTTGCTCTTTTGACGTTTCATTCCTATATATAGTCCCCGTGTCCTGTGCACGTACGATTGGACGGAATGATCCTAGCCTAGGAACAAAAATGGCAGAAAAACAAATTATGGGTCGAAGAACAGTTGGCATTCCAATTGGCAAAGTCGCATGCATTTTGAGTGGGGAGAAGTACCAATCCTTTTCTTCTGAATTAAAAGTATATCAGTCGTGTGACTTGGCTTACTAGTATGTCAAATATACCGAGTTTGAGTATTGAAATGGGTAAAGTCATGTTGTGGGTCATCGAAAAACGCCGACACGACCTTGTCAACGGCTAGGCGGCAGGTACTAGTATATATACCCCCTGTGTAAACAGACATGTACGTTTTCGCAAAATGTAAGCAAGCAATTGTGTGGCATTTTTTTCGGGAACATGTAGGAACAACCTTTGTGGCATTATTATTATCTCAATTTTTTTGAAAACTGAAAATCATATGTTAAAATTTCTAAAAAAATAGAAAAAATGCAGATGTATATAGATATGTACACTACATATCTGTAAAATTTCATGATATACATTTTGGTGTGAGCTGGACAAAAAAAAGAAATCATAAACTTTTATAGTGAATGGTGCATGTGCTAGAAACACATGATTTTGTATTTTAGGGGCTATTTGGTTCCAGATCTTGCAATGTCACAGTCGGCATACACTTGTTTTCGCCAAGCTTGCCTAAGTTTGGCTAAATAAAATGAGAGCCACAAGTTGACGAGTCTAACGCCGTTTTTGGATGTTCGTATTGAAGTCCTGAATTGGATTTCGTATTCCCAAACTTTCAATTCGGCTATTTGGCATTCGAACCGGAACAACGGTCCAAAATCGATCCAATACATCATCCAAACAATCGATTTTTTATTCATGTCCATTACAATTTCTTTATTGACTTGGTATTGAAACCAATTCAATACAGAGGCCTCCAATACAGACATCCAACCGCAGCGTAAGGAAATCTTGCCGCGGCTTTTGAGTGTATGATACGAAGCCCTGGTGTGGCAAAAAACATTTTGACTAAGGTAAGGCTTGAACCAAACACACTCATAAATTGATCGAACTTGCCTAATGTTAGGCGTGGCAAGTTAAGACAATCTTAGTCACAAACCAAATATCCCATTAATATGTAGTTTGCACCAAAACACATTCCAACATGAAAACTTACAGAAATGTATTATACATCCTAGATACATTTCTATTCGCGAACCAACCTGTGGTTGGATGGTTAGAGGGACTCTGCCTACGCTGACTTCATAAATTTCAAGATGATATGCCAGCTCAGTCTTTCGAAGGTGCTCATAGGGGTAGGCTGTGCGTGTGTGCGTTCATAGGGGTGAGTGTATGCGCGTGTATATGAGCACTTGCGTCTGTATTGTGTTAAAAAAAGATACATTTCTATTCATTTTCAGATTTGTTTTAAACTTTAGAATACTCCATTGTACACGCCCTACACTGCCCCAACATGCTTTCTTTAAAATTAACTCCACGTCCTACATTATTGATTTGGTTTAGTACTTGATCCCCCATTTTTAAAAGGATCCACCGTATGTTTCATCAAGAGTCAAATCATCTGTTGGCGCTCCTACCTGCAAGGATCATATCATATTGGAAAAGAATCATAATAACTGCTTATTGTTGGCTGTTGTCTTAGCTGAACAGATTGAAAAGAAATGACAGCGATTAGCAGTGTAAAAAAAGCAGTGAATAGTTGCGGAGGCAGAGCAATCAAATCAACATGGCCGTGGAGAGCAGAGTGCATTTTACTCGAACAAAACCCCAGAACGGCGAAGAGAACGAAAGGCGGAGGAGGCGAAAGGGAGGACGAGAAATATATAAATCCCCATTCCGCTCCACTAACCACAATTGTTTGTGTTTGTTAAACCCGAAGGAGCCGAAAGGAAAGCAGGCGGGCAAGCAGCGTCGCCGCTACCCACAAAGCTCCCACCTCTCCGGCTCCCCTCCCTCCATTATAACCATCCCCACAAAACCACCACGCAGAGAAAGAGAGCGTTGATGGACTCCGCGACGGCCTAATTCCACCGTCCATTTTTCAAACCGAAAACCGGGCGCCCCGGATGGCGGAGGCGGCGTCGCTCTTCTCGCTCTCCGCGGCCGCCGTGGTGGAGGACGTGCTGCGGGAGCACGGCTGCCGCCTCAGCGACCGCGACCTCGCCTCGCGCAGGACGGGGGAAGCCGGTCAGCGCTCCCCTCCCGCCCGCTCTCGCGTCGCCACCTGTTTTTTCAGTTATTTGTGCCGTGCGCGCCTGTTGCTGAATGAGTTTGCTTCGCTGCTTGCTGCAGCGGCTAGGCGGAACGAGGCGGCCGGGTGGCTGCGCCGCACCGTGGGGGCCGTCGCCGGGCGGGACCTGCCGGAGGAGCCGTCGGAGGAGGAGTTCCGCCTCGGCCTGCGCAACGGCCAGATCCTCTGCAGCGCGCTCAACAGGGTCCACCCAGGCGCGGTCCAGAAGGCAAGCGCGCACTCGTTGTGTTCGTCAGTTTGATCCGCCCCCGCCGCTCGCCTCTGCTCTGCTGACAACAAGTGACGCTACGCGCAGGTGGTCACGGCGGACTCGGTCGACGGCGCCGCGCTGTCGGCGTTCCAGTACTTCGAGAACGTGCGCAACTTCCTGGTGGCGGCGCAGGAGATCGGCTTGCCGTGCTTCGAGGCCTCCGATTTGGAGCAGGTTCGTTGTCGGGCCGCCCCCGTGTGCCGCGTAGTCGCCCCCACGCGGCCTTGCTTGCAGCTCCAGCAAAGCGCTTATGACGGGCATCTTTGCTTTAGACGCACTCTCTCGTGGAGCTGTGCTGTGACCCTGATTGCGCCTTTTTTTCTTCCCTTTTGCCTTTCTGAGCGCAGGGAGGGAAGAACGCCAGGGTGGTGAACTGCGTGCTGGCATTGAAGTCGTACGGCGACTGGAAGCAATGCGGGGGCACCGGGCTGTGGAAATACGGGGGGAACTTGAAACCCTCGGCTTCCGGCAAGTCCTTGGTGAGGAAGAACTCGGAGCCTTTCCGGAGGTGCCAATCCATGAACGAGGGGGAAGCGCCCTATGAGGATGCTGGATTCAATGGCGATGCTCATCTTGATTGCGGTGACATGGTCAGCTCCATGCACTGCCCCGTTTGTTTTTCGTCTTAATTTGTTACATGGAATCTGCTTAAATGCTTAGTGGCTTGATGCATTATTGTCTTGAAACAGTCGAGGTCACGTCCGCTGAAAATGCTGGTCAGCGCGGTTTTGTCCGACAAGAGGCCAGATGAAGTTCCGCAGGTTGGTCAATCTGCTTCCCCAATCTTCTTTTGATGGCTTATTACTGATTCAATGGGACATACGTATGCCATTTGGATTCCCTTTTCATCCGTTGTGTTGTTTGCATGCAGCTCTTAGAGTCGATGCTGGGTAAACTCGTCGATGAATTCGAGAATCGCTTGAAGAGCCAAAATGAATTGGTATGTTCAGTGTCCTTTCCTCTGTATTTGTCTCTTGTTTTTGGTATCCTTCTACGTTGTGCTTGCAATTGGCAATGTGATAACCAAAATCAATCCGTTGGGACAGGTGAAAGCTGCTCTGAAAAATGGCACAGACAGCACCAAATGCTTCTCCAAATCTAAGGTTCTCGTCGAGGCCACTCCTAATTTTAGTGAGAGAAAGGCAAGCTATAACTTACTCTTCTTTATGCTTCAACAATGTTTTTTGTTTTACTCCTCTAGTAAGTACGTCTGCTGCTAACAGTGATAGTTAGGATTACCATTTACTATTTTTTTTGGCTTTCACCCAACGTTAAATTTTGTATTATCCTCTGTAGATGGATACATCAGAGATTTACTCCAAGCATAAACAAACAAAAAAAGAAGCATCAGGGAAGGTGGCACTGAAGCAACACTCAATTCTCCAACAGCAGTCAAAGCATCTTGAGGTAATATTTTAGTATTCATTTCCTTGCATAATTCTTGACAGCGGTTACAGTGCTGTTCATGTTTCTTGTCTATAGGATCTTAAGGCTAATCTTCAAACAACAAGAGCGGGTATGGAGTTTATACAAATGAAGTACTCTGAGGACCTCAACATATTAGGTATATGAGTGGGAAATACACAGGAGCTCCTGGGTGCTCCACACCCCTATATGAATATTGAATATTAAAAATACCAAAAAAATTCAAAAAAATCTGGAATTTGGGGATATCAAACCTGGGTGCCCAATCTACTCCCGTGTGAAGTTTCGTGAAAAAATACCAGGAAAAGTATCCGTGGCGAAGGAAATACAGTCTGAACTAAAATCTATTCTAACAGTTTTTTTCTGTACATAGGATTTTTTTGTCTTTTTTGCCTCGGATACATTTCCTGGTATTTTTTCACGAAATTTCACACGAAAGTAGGTTGGACACCGAAGTTTGATATCCCAAAATCACAGTTTTTTTTAAATTTCCCTGTATTTTTTGAACTTGATGTTCATATAGGGGGGTGGAGCACCCCGGTGCTACAAATCCTCTTCCGTATATGAGTGTACTTTCGGTGGTTCACTGCTACTTTGATATAATTTCACTTAGCACATCACTATTTGCAAAATTAATTTCAGGAAGGCATCTGTTTAGCCTTGCACATGCTGCCTCCGGTTACCACAAAGTTCTTGAAGAAAATAGAAAACTGTACAATCAAGTGCAAGATCTTAAAGGTATGCTTGTTTGAATAAATGTTTACACCCAGTTTCTGATCCAATTAAGGAAATTTTGGTACACTGAGAAAAATTATTGCCTAAAATATGAAATTTCTTTTGTATGTCATGTCTCTAGGTAGTATCAGGGTGTATTGTAGGATACGACCCTTTTTACCTGGACAAGTAAGTTCATCCACTGTGGGCTGCATTGATGATGGAAATATTACGATTATTACTCCTTCGAAATCTGGAAAGGATGGCCGGAAATCGTTTAGCTTCAACAAGGTTTTCGGACCATCTTCAACTCAAGGTAGTTTACCATGTCCTTGTTTTTTTCAGTATCTTATGTGGAAGTAAATTCACAGGAAATTCTGTCGTGCAGATGAGGTATTCTTAGATACTCAACCCCTTATTCGCTCTGTTCTTGATGGGTACAACGTTTGTATCTTTGCATACGGCCAAACTGGATCAGGCAAGACATTCACAATGGTGAGTAGTGAGGACAATAGCACAATGCCAACAATTTCTGTATGTAATACCTATTTATCACGCAGGCCTTCTTTATTCTTAACATCTTCTCTTTTGGTTTTATGTAGAGTGGACCCAAGAATATGACTGAGCAAACCCAAGGTGTAAACTATCGGGCACTTGGGGACCTATTTAACCTTGCTGAAAAAAGAAAAGGAACCTTTGTCTATGATATTGCTGTGCAAATGATCGAGATTTACAATGAACAAGTCAGGGATCTCCTCATCAGTGATGGTCTCAACAAAAGATATCCTTACTGAAATCATATTTCTGTCAAATTGTGTCAGTTTCTTTTTAAAACATTGCTTTCACGAAAATCCTTATACTGTCATACCAATAATTTTCTTTAACAAATATATACATTAGAGATTCGGAATAATTCTCAAAATGGAATTAATGTGCCGGATGCAAGCCTTGTCCGTGTGGCGTCGACGATGGATGTAATGGAACTGATGAACATTGGACACAGGAATCGCACTGTGGGTGCCACTGCGTTAAACGACCGGAGTAGTCGTTCCCACAGGTGACTTCACAACCTTTTCTGTGCAACAGAATTACTTCAAAGTAATTATGGAATGTAATGAAATATTCTTGTAAACTTGCAGTTGTTTAACTGTTCATGTCCAAGGAAAAGATTTGACATCAGGGAACATTATCCGTGGCTGCATGCATTTAGTTGATCTTGCAGGCAGCGAGCGGGTTGACAAGTCAGAGGTCACAGGAGAAAGGTTAAAAGAAGCACAGCATATTAACAAATCATTGTCAGCCTTAGGGGATGTAATTGCTTCACTTGCCCAGAAGAATGCTCACGTACCCTACAGGAATAGTAAATTAACACAACTCCTCCAAGATTCTCTCGGTAAGATGACTCTCCTGCAATTCTTAGTACATCAGACTATTGAGTACAATTTGCATTGTTTTTCATTGTCCTACATCAATGTATTAACAGGAGGCCAGGCCAAAACCTTGATGTTTGTTCATATAAGCCCGGAAAGTGATGCTGTAGGAGAAACCATAAGCACCTTGAAGTTTGCCGAGCGTGTTTCTACGGTTGAACTTGGTGCTGCTCGACTTAATAAAGAATCTGGAGAAGTTAAAGAGCTCAAGGAGCAGGTTTTTTCCTGCTACTATACTATATGTTCCTTTCTTACTGTCCTTTATTATTCAAGACATTCACAATCGCTATTACTATTCAGATTTCTCGACTGAAAACAGCATTACAAATGAAAGATTCAGGATCGGAGCAAAACATTACTCGCAACTCTGAAGCATTAAACACGAAGATGCCTTCTCCTGTTTTTTCAAATAGGCGACAGGGCAGTTGTGATTTGCTGCCTGGCCAAGCTAACTTCAGGCAACCAATGGAGGATGTCGGAAACATAGAGGTAATAATGCCATTAACTTCTGCATCAGATCTTGCACATAAACTGAATGATCCACATAGAAGTAAAAGTTCTGCAT
The DNA here is from genome assembly GCF_018294505.1 of Triticum aestivum. Taxonomy (NCBI): domain Eukaryota; kingdom Viridiplantae; phylum Streptophyta; class Magnoliopsida; order Poales; family Poaceae; genus Triticum; species Triticum aestivum. Next base: position 327,528,639 of record NC_057805.1, read on the forward strand.
GTAATCTTAGTGCACTGATTGTACTTCACTGTCCTTTCAGCTGACGCATTCAGTATTTCTACAATCATGTGTGGTTTGATTTTTCTACAGGTTAGACCCAATCCTAAATTGAGACAAAAGAAACCAAGCTTTGATCTTCAGGATTTATTAGCATCAAATGATTCTCCTTCGTGGCCAGATAGCAATTCAAGGGTGAATTTTCAGATGGGAGAAGAGAGGGAAACAGTTTGTGGGGACTGGGTAGATAAGGTTGTGGTGAACAACAATCACTCTCTTGGTGATTGGGAAGGAGACAACACGGCTCTTCCTGACTTCTTTTACCAAAGATACCATTCAGGTTTGAGAGATGAGCAGCAAAGACCTCGATTTTGCTCAACGAATACTGATGATTCCGATGATATTGACGTTGCAACGAGTGATTCCTCAGAATCAGATGCACTTTGGCAGTTCAATGTTTCAAGCATAAACAGTTCAGTTATTCAAAGTGGGTCAAAGATAAAGAAACCACAAACGAAAATAAGAGAGGCCTCAGATACAAGGTAAGCATTTTTGCGTTAATGCAGTTAACATTACAGCAAACAAAGTTGTGTATTAATTTGATTAGTAGAATGGGAAACAAAGCACATGATCAGCCACCTAGTAAAATTAGTGATTGGGCGATACAGGTTGGCCAGTGCATTATTTAAGAGGAAAATTTCATTGATGAACATGGATGACAACGAATTTCGAGAATGTTGTTTGCCAAGTTTGATCACAGAGCTTCTAGACTTCTGGAATTTCATTAGCATGGACCGCATATCCGCAAGTACATATTGTTTCATCTAAGATCTCTGTTAGGACGGCCCACTTACCACCTAAGAAGTAAGAGGAGAGCTTAATGTTAGTCGTCCATGGATCAAGAGTAAACTGTTTTGAAGGGCATTTTTATTTTAGTGAGTAGAGAAGGAAGATTTTTGATGCTCTAGTTATTCCTTTACATCATGTGAAACTGTTTTCTTGACTCATATGAATACCAAAATAATATTTTTGGTATGATATGATTACCACTAGAAGCTAAGATTTTTCGTGTATTTCATTTCAAAATGTTTTTGGTAGGATATGATTATGACTGTAAATGTACATTGATAACGTAGAAACAACATGTTCTTATACTATTGTAAGATTAATATTAAAAAAAAGATCTACTTTCGAACTAAAGAATTTTTTAGTTCAAATCTGAACTAAAACCATGACACTTGTTATGGATTGGAGGGAGTAATTATTTGGAGATATTTGAACTCCAATTTTTTTTGTATGATTTGTATCTGAAATACATTTTACGATTCCGACGACGTCTATGCTTATCTTTCTCAATTTTATGCTTGTATTTGACATGGAAATATTAGGTTACCATTTATGGCAAAATTAGTTCTCCCTCCGTTCCATAATATAAGAACGTTTTTCACACTACAAAAATGTTCTTATATTATCGGACAGAGGGAGTAATTCATTGATGCATCTTTAAAAAAACGTAGGAGCTCCACGACACAATTAATTTTTTCTGTTGAGATCTATACATTAGAAGGATAGTTAATTATACCCAGATGTACTTCATTTAATATGTAACCAAAAGTCTTCCTTGCCCTTGAATGGTAGCAAATGTTGTGTAAGTAATAACCTCTCACCTCTTAGAAGGCAATAGGAATTTTAATGTTGGATCTTCTGAATGAATTTTCTAAAATTATTTGGACACGCCTTTAGAAAATCATTACCTGAACATATTATTTTCTTTTAATTTCGCCCAGTTTTGTGATATATTTGAAAATAGTGAAATTAAGGATTGATATACAGGGACAGAATAGCAGACCATTGCATAAGACTTATCAAGTTTTCTACCTAAAGATTAATATTTTTTTCTTTCATTTTCTTTATATCAGGACACCAAGTCACTCCCAAATACCATCAGCGTCAAGAAAAGCCTCAAATGGACAAAACAGATCTGGAAGGCAACCTTTAAGTGGTAGCGATAGCAGAAGGCTTTCATCAAACGGTAGACACTCTGGTACGAAGTAGAGATTCCTAAAATGATTGTGTATTTTTTTCTTGGCTTTCTTTCAGTGTTTGTCATGAGGGGTTGCGAGATTTTTCTCAAGTACAGGAGCGAGTGACAATAAGTCCAATTGATTGTGTCAGTGTGGCGAGTTGTGATCTCAGCAGCTGGTGTGTGAGGCCATTAACCTTTTTTTTTATTGGCCTATCAGGCATTGTTGAGTTTTTGGCAATTCTTGTCATGTTCATAATATATAATATAAGGAAAAGAAAGGAAATTTGTTGATAAAAAAAGCTCCTCCTTTTTTGTTTCTTTGAACGCTTTTATCTTTTCATAAAAGCACTCTTCAATGCGCTTTGATTCTTGTTGTCAAATTTCTTAAATGACACTCTACCCTTTGGCTGGGATTGTTTTGAATGAATAAATGATGTCCATGGAGCCCCCTCTCCCTCACCCAATTTTAAGCAACTGAGTGCAGTGCATCTGAATACCACATGAATATGCTTGCTGGTTTATGTTAGCATTCTCTGTGTGCTAATATTTCTCATCATATCATGCTGCTTCGTCACCCCTATATAAGAAGAAGCTAGGATAAATTCTAGACAAGTTTTAGCAAGTTCTTAGCAGCTCAATAGCTCCAAGCAGATCGACAAGATCACACATTGTAACCACATCATACAAGAGAGAAACATCCAACAGGAGTAGGGTGTTACCCTAGAAGGGAGGGCCCAAACCTAGGTAAAACCTCCATTGTGTGAAACCCCTTACATGTTAGGGTGTGCATTCAGTTTTTTGGGTTTGATACTGTTCAGTTTATACGGTTTATGGTTTATACGGTTTTTATACTTTGGTTTATACGGTTTTATACATAGATACGATTTGGTTTCGGTAATAGCCATTTACGTTCGGTTCGGTTTCGGTAATAACCAAATTAACCAAAGTTGACGTGAATTTTTGAGCCAACACATAACTTTTCCATGTCTAAATGCATGATATATATCATAATGAGGAGGAAATAATTATAAAAGGATAAAGAAGGGACGTTGGATAAGCAGTCGGGCTAATTACGTAAATTGAAGCACTAAATGGGCTAGATAGTACTATACTATAGCAGCCCATTACGCTTTTGAACCCAAAAAATCTCAATTTCGGTTAATTTGGTTTAACCAAATGGTTTTTGGTTTCTAACCGAAAAAACCGAAATGCAAATGGTTTTTAGATTTCAAAACTGAAACCGAAACCTAAAAAACCTGAATTTTCAGTTCAATTTGTTTTTTTTGGTTCGGTTTTGCACACCCTGACTTACGTGGATCATCTAAGTGTGTCTTGTCTTCACCATCAGAAGTTATCTTGGTTGTTCCTTGCCTATTACCTCAACAACCTAATAAATGGTTAAGCACCCAAAAGAAACTAGGAGTACCTGATTTCGAAATAGCTTCAACTTTAAGCTCCCTAGAAATAAGGAGCTCTGAAAGCTTTGGGTGTGGTTTGATGTCGGCTCCGTGTCATTGAATAATATTTTCACTGCCTCGGCCTACACTTTGGTTACTCATGTCATTCATCCTAGGTGTTTTAGGTCATGTGTTACCGTGTCATCACATAACAGACTGAGGTGGATGGGGGAGGGGTGCATGTACGATGTTGTCTATGCTTCATGCTGATGTTTGTGCCCACGTTTGAGTCTCACACCCTGATTTTTGGCACCTTCTCTTTTCAAAAAACTCATTTGGCTTTCTTTGAATTTGACATTGGATTTTCTTCTGATGGCTCTAGGGACTTAAAACTTGGGGAGATAATTTTTCCTCCTTCTCCCAAATGGTTTAAAATATTCAAAACTTCACCAAGACCATGTCATTCCATCCTAGCCCAACCACAAATTCTATTTCATTCTAATATTCTTTTTCCTATAAAAGGAATAGTCTTGTTACCCTAGGTTGTGAAGCAACCTATATTTCTGCCTTTCAAAAAATTCCCATAAAATTATCATAAATCCTTTGGACCATATAAACCTTGAATATGCAAAATATTCAAGATCTCATGCTCAGGGTGAGCATAGCATCCAATTCTTGTTTCTGGACTCACTTTGAGTTTGTGAACAAACTATATTCCAGAAGTGTCCATAATCCCTGCAATTAATTCAGGCCCTAAGTCTTCCTATATCTCTTGAGCATGCCAAAATTAACATTCTTTTGCCAAGCCAATCTCTCGCAACAATTCTCCAAAATTTGTGTCCAGAGAGGAGCACTTTGAAGGAAGTACTATTTAGGAGTACCAAAATGGTAAGAAATTTTACCAGTGCCTCCATACTCCTAAATCACCTCCCTACACCAAATTTCAGCCAAATTTATCAATCCAAATTTTCCTAGGAATTCAAACTAGTTTTTGTACCAACTTTACAGTTGTGAAGGAACTATACTCAAACTTTCTCTAAACCCCTTGAAACTTTTCCAGTGTGTGGACCCTCCTACAAAATCTACAAATGACAAAGTCTCAGCTTCAATCACCAAGCCAGCTCATCCCACTCAACTCCCAAAGTATCCATCCAGAAACTGTTGTTGATGCCACTGATCATCTCAGGCTAGCTTCGGTCAATTCAAAACCATAGTGGAGCTCCAGTATGAAAGAACAACACGTCGGCCAGACTAAGTCACCTCGCACGCGTCGGTGCACGCGGTGACCGTGCTGCTGGCATGCTGTTGGCGTGCTCTGCGCTATTGGAAATATGCCCTAGAGGCAACAATATTGTATTATTATATTTCCATGTTTATAATTAAGAGTCTATATTCTCTGTCATGATCCTGAAATGTGCGATTTAGTGGAAAACTCATATGCACGTGTAGAATAATAAACGATAAAAGATGATTCCTAGTCTCACCTCTAAGACTAGCTCAAGCGTTGTTAGTGATCATGTTTTCTGGATCTTGGGATACCGTTAAGTACAAACGATAGTCCTAAAACAACTTTGAGAATATGACGTTAAAAGAACGGGCATATTGAATTGACCCAAACTTGTTTGTTATACTTTGAGATACAATCGTCAGAAGTCAATTTTGCTAACACGGAGACTTAAATGTGTGCTTTAATTCCTTAGACCATGAGAGTATCGTAGTCACTTCTTACCGTGCGATGAACTTTCGGGTTGCTCAAATGTCATCTGTAACACGGTGATCATAACGACAACTTACAGGTTGATCGAAAAGTTTGACAAGGGACTAGATATATAGCTCAAGAGTGGGATTTGCTCCTCCGATGATGGAGAGATATTCTTAAGGCCCTCTTAGTGTGACGGCATCGATCGTCGTCTGGCCACACAGCTGACTATGTCATGGGGATCCTGGAACATGCCAACGAGAAAGAAAGACAAAACCGGTAACGAGGAGACCGGTATAATGAGCATATGTATGACTCAAGAGGATGCCGATATATCTCACCTCAGGTTTTGTAAAGTATCGCGAAGTAAAGGGAATAGCACATGATAACCAAAGGTTCACTTGAATGTCATTCGTGTACTCACAGGGATCAATATGGACATCCACGGCTCTGCTATCGGTCATTGAACAAAAGGAGTTTCGTTCATGTCTATGTTTTACCGAACCTACAGGGCCACAAGCTTAAAGTAATCATGATCTGCTAAGTGTTATTAGAGTAATGGGGAAATATTTATGAAATAATTTCATTAATATTCAAAATAGTTTTAAGAGGAACCAGAAGCATTTTGGATCACCAAAAGGGTTTTGGGGTTTACCGGATAATACTGATAAATATTATATAGGTGGAAAATGTTTCCGGAGATGTTAAATTAATAATAAAAGGATCTAATAATAGTCATGAGGCATTTATATTTAGTTAAATATCAACATGCCTTAAAAGGCCAAGTGGTGGAAAAAATATTGGGCCACTTTGGCCCAATAGTGGAGGTGCCCCCTTAGCTTCTTGAAGAAGCTAAGGGCGACCGAATTGAAGGGGAATTCTCCCTCCTATGGCCAGAGCAAAGAGGAGGAAACCTCCCCCCTTGTGGCGCCCCTCCCCCCTCTCATCCAACCATATATACTTGAGGATTTGGTCCTTGTAGACACAAGTTTTGGAGCCTCCTCTAGTTCTCTAGTTCTAGTTCTAGTTGATCCAATTAGAGTTAGATCTAATCCTCTCTAGTCCTCATATTAGAATCCCAATGTGTTTTTAACCCCCCCCCCTCTAATTCTCTGGCAATGATTAGCTCTGGACGGCGAAGCGTTGCCGGGTCATGAAAACTGTACGCTTGCAAACTATGGAGAGGTCGTGTTTTCGATCTTCCATTCGAGGGATCGTTCATGAACGGAGGGACTTCAAGTATGATCTAAACCGGCTCATTTTCTTCCCTGTAACTCAGAGTTGGTAACGATCTGATCTAAATGTTTTTGCATCTTCATAGTGTTCCTAGTTGATCGTAGGGTGATTTATTTTTGTTTTCTACTATGTTTCCCAACAGTGGCATCATGAGCGGTTCTTTGAGTAGATGCGGGTTTCTTAGACGCTTGGGTATTCCTTGAATATTACCTTGGTGTACCTTGGGAATCCCCAAGCTTAGGATCTTGCCTCTCCTTATTCTGTTGTTCATTGCAAACTCACCCAAAACTTAAAAACTTCAACACACATAACACAACAAAACCTCGTGAGATCCATTAGTATAATCAGCAAACCATAAACTTAGGTACTGTTGTAAACTCATTCATAATTATTCTTGCATAATACCTACTGCATTCTAACTTCTCCATCACTTATACCCCCCGTTATAATCCATAGCATCATTAAAAGAAGCACATTGTGCTATAAAAAAACAGAATTTGTCTAAAACAGAATAGTCTGTAATGATCTGAACAAAAACCATACTTCTGTAACTCCACAAATTCTGAAAAATTAGGACAATGCAGAAACTTTGCAAATCCATTATACGTAAAAATTTCAGACCAAGATCACATCCCAGTAAAAAATTCCTATACTGGGCGCAAAAGTTTATGTTTTTGCACAGAATCAAGTCAGTTATCATCTAAATCATTTCAAAGGCTTTACTTGGCACAAACACTAATTAAAAGATTAAAACACAATCATTGCAGTAGAAGTAATCATGTCATCACACCAAAATAGAAATAAAAAACAAAATTTAAGATAACTATTAGGTTGCCTCCCAACAAGCGCTATTGGTTTATGCCTCTAGCTAGGCATAATGCATAGTTTCAAGTTTTATCATGACCATAAGGGAGATCATCCATGTTCATCTCATACTCGCTTCTCTCAGCAGCAAGCTTTCTAATAAGAAGGCAAAAATAATTAAAAGGGCTAAATTTTGTAGGATCTGAATCCGTAAGATCAAGTTTAGGAGGAGGAGGTTCCTCCTTAGGCCCTTTGTAGGTGATAGCTATTTCTTCATTATACAAATTCTTATAAAGATATTCTCGTAGTCTTTCTTTAAGCACATGACCTAGCCCATTATTACCTATAGCAAATTTATCATTATGTTCGGAAAGTGTATCAATCAAGATAGGTGGGGGGACCTTTTTTTCTAAGATTCTCATTGTAAGCAGCCTAGTCTGTAGATTTTAATTTCCTTATCTCTTCTTGATCATAAAGGATTTCTTCTATAGGAGGGCACTCACTATTTATTCTATAGTAAGAAAATATCCCCCTTGCCTCCTTCATAATGTGGCTAAATTCATGAACTAGAAATATCGTGGCTAAACACTTACCAGAAGGATCATGAATATTGGAAAATTCTAGAAGTACCCATTGTATAGCAGGATGCATGTGCACAAATTGTCTCTCAAGTTCAACTATAAGCAAAGATATGGCGTCTGCAAGACTAGTAGTTCTAGCAAGAATTAAGCTCCCTATCATAGGCAACGAGCCAACACAAGTAAAAAGATCTTGAATAATACCTTTTCCAGTAATATTACCACTGCCTATACAGAGCCTTTTCGTATGCATAATAGTGGTTTCTTCTTTATCATTAGGATCATCATCGACAAGATTGTCAAGTGTTACTTTATTAGAAACTTCATCAAAGCTTCTTTTAGTAGTCCTCGGTATCGAGGCTCTTGTCTTCCTCAGATTCCGGCATGTAGTTGTTGTCGGCCCCTTCAAAGAGGTCGTCGGGATCTAAGTCCTCAAGATGTCCTTCAGGTGTGTCATTCGGCACTGGCGAAGCTTGATGGTCCCCCTTGGGGTTGTCGGCATCACCGGCGACTGCTTCACCGTTGTCGACGGTTGCGTTATGGCCTCTAGGTTCCCCATTGTTGCCTCTTCTGCAGCGACGCCAACATCTTGGAGAGGAATTGGGTGTGTGTCCACCATGTAGACATTGTAACTAGATGTAGTAGTCCACCTGTCGGTGTTTACCAGAGGCGAGGTGTCTTCTGTTGGGCCATTGACATCGTCATCCATGTCCATGGCCTCGCTGTAGTCTAGCACATCGGTTAAATCATCGATCGTGGCGACTAGTTGGGTGGTGGGTGGGACGTAAATTTGCCGATCGTCTACTTTAAGTCTGACCTGATCATAAAACAAAGTCTTGCTGTCTGAGATGGACATGCTCTGGATACGGTCAAGCATCTCATTGAGGTGAGACAACTCTTCGGGATTCATCGCTGCGTTGTAAGCGGGGCTGACTCGAAGTATGCCCGGTGTATAACTTGACGCGTTTTTGACGCGAAAGGGATCTCGGAGTGATTCCGAATTCTGCGCCGAGGTCAGTTCTAACCCTGACGTAATTTCAGAAGTAGGAGCCGGATCTACGTCCGGACTAGAGATCGCGAGGGGACTGGCGGGAGTGGTTACGTGGGGGTCTCTGGTGACGCCGCGACGGAGATCGGTTTCGGAGTCGAGCCTCTGGTGCCGGGCGAGTTCTCAATTCAGCCGGGGGCCCATCCTGACAGGATGAGTTCACTGCGGGAATCCATGGTGTACTCGAGGCCATCGTTGATCACGATCTGACCTGGGGCATAGTTCTCCACAGAGGCCAAATGGAACGTCGTGTCGGCGCAAAAGACCATGCTTCTGAACACAGAAAGCTGGTCGGGGGTGTAGACACACCCATGGCCGTTGGCGTAGTTGATCTGCAGATGAGCCGTCGATCCTTCTGGTGATCGCACAACGGAACTCTCAATGAAAGCACCAGTGTCGGTTTCAAAACTGGTAGACCTCGGGGTAGGGGGGTCCCGAGCTGTGGATCTCGGATCGAAGGTAACAGGAACGAGGGAGACGATGTTTACCCAGGTTCGGGCCCTCTCTATGTAGGTAAAACCATATGTCCTGCTTTTGTTTATATCTATGATGTATCGAGTATAGAGCTGATCTACCTCGAGATCGTAATATGTGGTCTAACTCTAGGGCTAGGTGAATGATATTGCGTTTGTGTCCCCTCTACAGGCTAAACCCTATGGCTTATATACACGTCAGGGAGGGTATCTAGGGTTACAAGGTCGGTATCTAGGAGCAAAGCGGCAGGAGAGATCTTGGAGTATACATCAAGTCTTCGGTGGAGGTAGTCTTGATCATGCCTCCTGCATACGGCCTCCGGAGTCCATCTTGAGTATGAGTGAGGGCCTATCGGCCCAGCCCGAGGAGCATGGACCGACTAGGTTAGTACCCCCTTATCCAGGACACCGTTAGCCTATGTACATGATCATGCCATGAATAACCTCATAACTATGCGCTTTTCTATCAATTGCTCAACAGTAATTTGTCTACCCACCGTATGCTATATTTATTACAGAGATGCCTCTAGTGAAACTATGCCCCCCAGGTCTACTTTAATCATATTGCTAAAACCAAAAATACCTTGCTGCAATTTCTTTACTTTTATTTTACTTTGCAATTTATCTATCACCTACTATCATATTTGATCCTTGCAATTAACGAGTACAAGGGGATTGACAACCCTCTTGCCCGTGTTGGGTGCAAGTATTTTCTCTTATGTGTGGAGGTACTATCAATGGTTGATTACGTGGTTCTCCTATTGGTTTGATAACCTTAGTTCTTTCCTGGGGCAAATACTATCCGCTACTATATTGCTTCACCCTTCCTCTTCCAGAAAAATCCCAACGCAATTCATAAGTAGCAGAAAGAATTTCTAGCGCTGTTGCCGGGGAGATATCATCAAACAACTCCAGGTTCCTTCATATACATTATCATTTGGTTGTTCTACCTTTTATTTTATTTTATTTGCCTTCTCTTTTTCATCTCCCTCCGCTTCTCTAAAAAAATTAAAAACACAAAATTATTTTATTTTGCCTTGTTGCTTGAAGTTGCTATCATGTCTGAGTTTGAGGAAGTTAGTGGTGCTCCCACCACTAGCGTGGAACCGTTTGATCATCAAGCTATACTTTTAAATCTTGTGAGAAATGAAAATATTTGATACACCGCCCATTCGGCCATGGCAGCTTCAATGTCCGCCCACGTAGTTGTGTGGCCGTGGGCGGTGATGAACTCGGTGCGACGGGATGCCATCGCTTTCCTTACCATGTGTGCAATCGCGGGCGGTGAGGAACTCGGTGCGGCGGGATGTCATTGCTTCCTTACCAGTTACTGTGCGGCGCGGTGCATTGAATGATGCTTGGAGAGAGCTCTGAGGAGGAGTGGCCGGACAACCGTATAGTGCGGTGTTTTTTTGGAGCTCAAGGACAAACGACAAAGGAAATTTGGCTTCCCCTACAATCTTGGTCATTCATTATCGCACACGACTCATCTCTATCGCCTCCAGAAATAGTGTGCACTCACCCTATTGTGTATTGCATTATGATTGGCCGGAACCCCAGTCATGCGGATCGCGCATGTGCACCGTAGGATGCACTGCGATCGAGCGACAATTCACGTCCCTCTCATCACACCCATGCAACTGTAGCTGGATTGGATTTATCCGCGTTAAATGTCTAGAAAATGCCCATAATCGCCTAAATTTGGTAAATGAGCCCGGAAAAGTGCCAAATTTGAACACGGTGATTTGTAGGATATATGTTCATCGTAGAAAAAAACTCAAGGACAAAGGACAAAGGAAATTTGAATTCCCCTTCAATCTTGGTGATTTCCCTCTCGAAACCATGAAACTTCCTCGGTGATGGTTCGATTTATGAAGAGCGTGCATGAAGACATAAGCCAAACCTTCTCAATTTTTTATCAGGGCATGGTGAGGCCATACCATGGTACCATGCTAGGCGTCATGTTTTTCAAGCATGTATTTTATTTTTCTGTAGTTGAAAAACCAGTAAACGACACGTTTGTGGTTGTCACACATATCCTTGAAATCTCTGCCCATTCCTTGTAAAATACATGGGAATTTACTAAATACCATGAGCATGGTTTTCCAGACCATTTTTTGTGCACCTTTTCATGCACAGATTGTTTGAATTTGAGTTATGTGCATTAGTGCCTAGAAAATGCACATAATCGCCTAAATATGGTAAATGAGCCCGGAAAAGTGCGAAATTTGAACACGATGATTTGCAGGGTGTATGTTCATCGCTGAAAGAAACTCAAGGAGAAAGGACGAAGGAAATTTGGATTCCCCTTCAATCTTGGTGATTTTCCTCTCGGAAACATGAAACTTCCTTGATGATGGTTCAATTTATGAAGAGCGTGCACGACGACATAAGACAAACCTTCTCAAATATTTACCAGGGCATGGTGAGGCCATACCATGGCACCATGACACGCGTCATGTTTTTCAAGCACGTATTTCATTTTTCTATAGTTGAAAAGCCAATAAATGACACATTGTGGTTGACTCTTGCGACACATATCCTTGAAATCTCTGCCCATTTCTTATAAAAGGCATGAGAATTTACTAAATACCACGAGCATGGTTTTCCAGACCATTTTTGTGCACTTTTTCATGCACTGATTGTTTGAATTTGAATTATTCGCATTAATGCCTAGAAAATGCACATAATCGCCTAAATATGATAAATGAGCCCGGAAAGGTGCCAAATTTGAACACAGTAATGTGCAGGGTGCATGTTCATCGTAGACAAAAAGTGAAGGACAAAGGACGAAGGAAATTTGGATTCCTCTTCAATCTTGGTGATTTCCCTCTCGGAACCATGAAACTTCCTCGGTGATGGTTCGATTTATGAAGAGCGTGCATGAAGACATAAGCCAAACCTTCTCAAATTTTTACCAGGGCATGGTGAGGCCATACCATGGCACCATGCCAGGTGTCATGTTTTTCAAGCATGTATTTCATTTTTCTATAGTTGAAAAAACAATAAACGACACGTTTGTGGTTGACTCTTGCCACACATATCCTTGAGATCTCTGCCCATTCCTTGTAAAAAGGCATGAGAATTTACTAAATACCACGAGCATGGTTTTCCAGGCCATTTTGTGCACTTTTTCATGCATAGATTGTTTGATTTTGAATTATGTGCATTAATGCCTAGAAAATGCACATAATCGCCTAAATATGGTAAATGAGCCCGGAAAAGTGCCAAATTTGAACACGGTGATATGCAGGGTGTATGTTCATCACAGAAAAAAACTCAAGGGCAAAGGACGAAGGATATTTGGATTCCCCTTCAATCTTGGTGATCTCCCTCTCGAAACCATGAAACTTCCTCGGTGATGGTTCGATTTATGAAGAGTGTGCATGACGACATTAGCCAAACCTTCTCAAATTTTTACCAGGGCATGGTCAGACCATACCATGGCACCATGCCAAGCGTCATGTTTTTCAAGCATGTCTTTCATTTTTCTATAGTTAAAAAACCAATAAACGACACGTTTGTGGTTGACTCTTGCCACACATATCCTTGAGATCTCTGCACATTCCTTATAAAACGCATGAGAATTTACTAGATACCACGATCATGGTTTTCCAGACTGTTTTGTGCACTTTTTCAAGCGCCGATTGTTTGAATTTGAATTATGTGCATTAATGCCTAGAAAAGACACATAATCACCTAAATATGGTAAATGAGCCTGAAAAATGCCAAATTTGAACACATTGCATTGGAGGGGGTATGTTGATCATAGAAAAAAAACTAAATGACAAACAAGGAAGGAAATTTGGATCCCCCTTCAATCTCGGTGATTTACTATCGCACACGGTTCATCTCCATCGCGTTTACGAACCGTGTGTGTTCACCCACACATCCAAAAGGAAAAAAGAAAACCCTTACCCCGTGCCCACTTCATCCCCACCCACTCGCCACGCACTCCTCGACAACTCTGCACCTCGTCAACTTCTATCACGGCGGCCACCCTTAAGATCGACGGCTGTCGTTTGCGGGCGGAGGTCGCGCTCCAAACGGCACGGGAATTTGCCCCTACCGCATGCCGACACCTATCTGCACCGACTTGCACCGACTATCTGGACTCTGGTCGATTGGGGTTTTCTACGGGATTCGTATGGGGATTTTTCCCATGGAGAAGGTAATTAATTTAGCAAAATATTCACTCATCTCTTATCGCAATCCGTCTGTTATTGTTAATCAACCGGCAGAAATCACCGTGGATTCATTTTTATTCTAGCTGATTCGAGGGTTTTCATCCAAGTGTCCACAATGCGAGCACAAATCGGGCAAGTGTGATCGCAGCCAGTCGAAAACGAAGTTCTATCTCACCATTCCAGATGACTTCAGGGACCGCTCATTATGTTCAATCTCACCCTACCATGGTTGGGATGGCCTAAATTTATGAACATATATCATATATTGCTATATTTGGATAAAAAGTATAGTGCCACATGCAGCCTAGATGTCGAAGACAATATTTTTTCTAAATTAGGAAAATCAATGATGTATTGTTCATTCAGTTACTCTCATATTTGTATCAAATCTTTATTACATAATCTATTTTTAATTATATATTTTTGTACTTTGCTTTTAGCTATATATTGTTATGTTCTCTCAATTACTCTAGTATTTGCATGTTGCCCTGTTATTTCATTATATATTATTAACGATCTTAATTTTCATTTCAAGCAGTACATCCCTTGCTTTGCAAGAACATGAGTAGAAGGAAATCTTGGGCTTTACTTTGTTGATGACTCCATGGATGTCGTATTGACAACGCAGCATGGATTTATAATGACGGTTATGATAAAACTTGATAAAAATGGTCACTCCTATTTTGATGCGGACCTTTGGAGAAAAATATCTAAGTTTTATGAACCGAAAGCTGGCAATAAATTCTAGTGCGTGCACCACAACCTGGTCTAATTAACATGGATGTTTACTTCCCCAACGTCATCAGCCGATCATGGTCTGATCGAGGTTAGTATTCTTTTAACTTTCTCCATGCTGGCATATTATATAGCAAAAGCGGGGTATTTGTTTTGACTAACTGATCACTATTTAACCAACCAATTGTGATTTCATTTTCTGACTCTATGCCTAAGCAATAACAAATTATATTTACCAATTTATGCCCACTATTCTTCTACCATGTTTTGAATAAATAATACCTTTCCACCTTTTAAGCAGGATATGTTGGATGCATAGTTAACGATCTGTATGTTACTCGACGTACCAAATTTCACTAGAAAGGCTTGAAGCATGTCATAAAATTTGTTGATAATATGACAGAGATTGCACATCGTATGAATGTTGGATTTTGGATGGGATTAATTCTACCTTTGGTGCATACATTGAACAAGACCAATTGTGTGAACAAAACGCTGGTACAAAGTCTTATTTTTATGTTGATGTTCATAAACTATATATAGCTTCAACGATATGTTACAATTGGTTTTTATTCTACATTGCAACAAAAATTGCCCGCTGCAGCTGTTTCTGAATCGATTTCCCGGCGTGGTCGAATTACACTTGTGCCTGCTAATAACGCCAAAGTGATTGCAAGGTACTGCATTTCCCACAGAAATGGAACCATTCAAATTGACAAGTTCTCGCTTGTCGTGGCAATGCCTGCACATTGGAAAATTGGAGACACTGTTCTACTCATGCTCTACCAAGGCACAGGAGGATTCTTCCTTTTCATTGATGAGATGCCGTGTCACCGTGATCATGCTGCTTCCAGCGGATAGTTGTGGTTGTTGGCCCTTGGCCTCTTATAATGTGCTAGTTGTTACTATGTTAAGTGTGTAGATATGGACCATATGGTTGTCAAAATTGTTAAGTTCGAAATTGCTAAGTACCGTGTTACCAAGATCCGCCTTTTGTCGAATAGTGTCACCACTATATATATGTTACTCAAATGGCGTTGTTAGCCAAGTTCTTAAATTTTCATGGAAAATATTAGTATCATACACAGTTCATTCAGTTTAAGAGTGTGCCCGGTAGAGTAGAGGATGTCCATGTTTTCGACATGGCGATCAACACCGATGTCCAGAAGGCATTTGCATATTAATTGTCCATATTGCAAATTCAGATAATATACAGATAGGCTAGCCCATACAATTAACATATTTGACTTGCATGAACAAATCACTCGAGCATATATATATGCTCAAATTATTGGTCTAGTTCCTAGTTCGATGAGTAATTTATAAACCATTAGCTCGCTAATTTACAAGAATATAATGAACCGCGCACGCACAAAAGAGCTATTGTGCACCTGACGCCGCCCCAACACGCACAGCTGCCATCGTCCATCAGCATGTCGATCATGGGCTCAATGGGAGCGGAGGCCGCCAAGTCAATGACCTACACACCTTGATCGATCGGTGCTGGGGCAGCCTCGACACCGAGGATCACCGGTACTGCCTCGGGCGCAGCGCTCACCAGGGCTACTGATACGTCTCCAACGTATCTATAATTTATGAAGTATTCATGCTGTTATATTATCATTCTTGGATGTTTTACAATCATTTTATAGCAACTTTATATATTTTTTGGGACTAACCTATTGACCCAGTGCCCAGTGCTAGTTGCTGTTTTTCGCTTGTTTTTTACATCGCAGGAAATCAATATCAAACGGAGTCCAAACACCGCGAAACTTTTTGTGGATTTTTTATGGACCAGAAGACCACCAATTGGCCAGAGCAGCACCTAGGGGTGCCCCGAGGGGGCACAACCCACCAGGGCGCGCATGGAGGCCCAGGCACGCCCAGGTGGGTTGTGCCCACCTCGGTGGCCTCCCGCACCCCCTCTTTACCCTATAAATTCACAAATATTCCAAAAACCCTCGGGGTTAACCTAGATCAGAAGTTCCACCACCGCAGGACTCTGTAGCCACCGAAAACCAATCTAGACCCCGTTCCGGCACCCTGCAGGAGGGAGGAATCATCTCCGGTGGCCATCTTCATCATCCCGATGGCCACCACGAAAAGGAGGGAGTAGTCCACCCTCGGGGCTGAGGGTTTGTACCAGTAGCTATGTATTTAATATCTCTCTCTCTCTCTCTCTCTCTCTCTCTCTCTCTCTCGTGTTCTTGAGATGTCACAATCTTGATGTATCGCGGGCTTTGTTAATATAGTCGGATCATATGGTGTTTTCCCTTCTCTATCTTGTTGTGATGAATTGAGTTTTTCCCTTTGAGATTTTGTTGTTATCGGATTGAATACTTTTATGGATTTGAGAGCACTTGATATATGTCTTGCATATGAATACTCGTGGTGACAATGGGGTATCGTATTGATTCACTTGATATATGTTTTGGCATTCAACTTGCGGACTCTCGAGGTGACATTGGGGTAATCTATGCATAGGGGATGATGCACGTTCTTGTCTTTATTTCTCCGGTAGAAATCTTGGGGCACTCTTTGAAGTTCTTTGTGTTGGATTGAATATTATGAATCTGAATTTGCTTTGGTGTTATTTTAGTACGAACTCTTGGTTAGATCAATCGGAAAGAATAGCTTGGTGTTATTTTAGTACGAACTCTAGGATAGATTGATAGGAAATAATAGCTTTGAGGTGGTTTCGTACCCTACAAACAATTCCGTCTTATGTTCTCCGCTAGATAGGAAATTTGGAGTGATTCTTTATCGTACTTTGAGGGGTGGTTATATGATCCAGTTATATTAGCACTGTTGAGAGATTGCACTAGCGAAAGTACGAACCCTGGGCTTCTTTTTCAAGCATTGCGATACCTTTTTGTGCCCGTTTACTATTTGCTACCTTGCTGTTTTTATTTATTCAGATTATAAAAATATATTTCTACCATCAATGTTACACTTTTATTATCATCTCTTCGCCGAACTAGTGCACCTATACAATTTGCCATTGTATTGGGTGTGTTGGGGACACAAGAGATTTCATGTATTTGGTTGCAGGATCGTTTGAGAGAGACCATCTTCATCCTACGCCTCCCACGGATTGATAAACCTTAGGTCATCCACTTGAGGGAAAATTGCTACTGTCCTACAAAACTCTGCGCTTGGAGGCCCGGCACGAGTCTGCAAGAATAAAGTTGCGTAGTAGACATCAAGCTCTTTTCTGGCGTCGTTGCCGGGGAGGTGAGTGCTTGAAGGTATATCTTTAGATCTTGCAATTGAATCTTTTAGTTTCTTGTTTTTCACTAGTTTGGTTTACAACAGAGAACTACAGAAAAATGGAATTGAGGTTGCATCATATTATTGATCATCTTTATAATATCTTTCTTGAAAATGATGGAAAGGAAAATGGTGTTCAATTGATAGAAGAAGAATTCAATAGAATGTTTGATATAAATGATGAGCATGATTGCAATGTTGTTAGTATGAATTCTTTGAATATCCATGATGCTAATGATATGCAAAGCCATAAGCTTGGCGATACTATGTTTGATGAAGATGATATTTTTAGTCCCCCAAGATTTGATGTGCAAATTTGTTATAATGATTGCATACCTCCTATTTATGATGATTATAATGATGAAAGTGGATTTGGAGAGGTCATGACTTTATTTAGTGATGAATCCACCATTTTGGATGAGGCTTCAATTGACTATGATAACAAAGTTGCTACCTATGATGATTATGGTGATGACATGTATGCTATATTGAATAATGATAACCATGAAACTTGTCATCATGATTTTAATTTTCACTCTGATGATAGTTATTTAGTTGAGTTTGCTCCCACTACTATTGATGAGAAGAAATTTGCTTATGTGGAGAGTAATAAGTTTTCTATGCTTTTGTGTCATGAAAAGAATGCTTTATGTGATGGTTATATTGTTGAATTTCTTCATGATGCTACTGAAAATTATTATGAGGGAGGAACTTATGCTTGTAGGAATTGCAATAATATCAAGTTTCCTCTCTATGTGTTGAAAGTTTTGAAGTTATGCTTGTTTTGCCTTCCTATGCTAGTTGATTCTTGCTCCCATGAATTGTTTTCTCAATAAATCCCTATGCATAGGAAGTGGGTTAGTCTTAAATGTGCTTGCCATGTGTTTCATTATGCTCTCTTTATGTTTCAATCCTTATCTTTTATGCGAGCATCATTAAAATCTTCATGCCTAGCTAAAAGGCATAAAAGAAAAGCGCTTGTTGGGAGACAACCCAACATTTACCCCTACTGTTTTTGTGTGTTTACATGATTAGGCTACTGTAGTAACCATGTTTTATAGCTTTTGTGTAGGATCGAAAGTATGTCTAGAGGGGGGTGATTAGACTACTTGACCAAATAAAAATCTAGCCTTTTCCCAATTTTAAGTCTTGGCAGATTTTAACAACTTAGCACAAGTCAAGCAATCAACCTACACATGCAAGTCTAAGAGTATAGCAGCGGAATGTAAAACATTGCACATGAAGGTAAAGGGAGGAGTTTGGAGGGAGCAAACGCAATGTAGACACGGAGATTTTTGGCGTGGTTTCGATAGGTGGTGCTATCGTACATCCACGTTGATGGAGACTTCAACCCACGAAGGGTAACGGTTGCGCGAGTCCACGGAGGGCTCCACCCACGAAGGGTCCACGAAGAAGCAACCTTGTCTATCCCACCATGGCCATAGCCCACGAAGGACTTGCCTCACTAGGGTAGATCTTCACGAAGTAGGCGATCTCCTTGCCCGTACAAACTCCTTGGTTCAACTCCACAATCTTGACGGAGGCTCCCAAGTGACACCTAACCAATCTAGGAGACACCATTCTCCAAAAGGTAATAGATGGTGTGTTGATGATGAACTCCTTGCTCTTGTGTTTCAAATGATAGTCTCCCCAACACTCAACTCTCTCTCACAGATTTGGATTTGGTGGAAAGATGATTTGAGTGGAAAGCAACTTGGAGAAGGCTAGAGATCAAGATTCATGTGGTTGGAATGGAATATCCTGACCTCAACACATGAGTAGGTGGTTCTCTATCAGAAAATGGATGCTAGAAGTGTAGGCATGTTCTGATGGCTTTCCTCACGAATGAAGGAAGGGTGGAGGGGTATATATAGCCTCCACGCAAAATCTAGCCGTTACACACAATTTACCAAACTTGATAGGACCGAATCAGAAAACTCGGTCAGACTGATTTAGTTCAAAATGTGAACGTTAGGCTTTTCGGTGGGACCGATTTCATTAGGGTTAGGGCATAACGTAATCTCGGTGAGACCGATTACACAAACTCGGTAGGACCGACTTTGGTAATAAGCTAACCAGAGAGTTGGTCAGGCAAACTCGGTGGGACCGATTCGATCATCTCGATGAGACCGAAACATTATGAAAGGGAAACAGAGAGTTTGCATTGCGAACTCGGTGGAACCGATCGCTCATCTCGGTTGGACCGAAATGTTACGAAGGGAAACAGAGAGTTCGCAATCCCATCTCGGTGAGACCGAGATCCCTATCGGTGAGACCGAGATCCCTATCGGTGAGACCAAAGTGACTAGGGTTTGTGGTAGTGGCTATGTCAAGTGAACTCGGTGGCGCCGGATAGAATATTTTGGTGGGGCCGAGTTTGACTTTTGGTTTGGGACATATGTGGATATGAGAAAGTGGTTGAGGGTTTTTGGAGCATATCACTAAGCATTTTGAGCAAGTAAGCCATTAAGCAACACCTCATCCCCTTTTAATAGTATTGGCTTTTCCTATGGACTCAATGTGATCTTGGATCACTAGAAGTAAAATGTAGAGTCTTGAGCTTGAGCCAATATGTGTCCTTAGCATTTTGAGGGGTCCACAATTCTAATCCATGCCATGCAAATCATTGAACTTTCCTGAAATATTTATCTTGAAATAGCATTAGCTCAATGAGCTATATGTTGTTAATAATTACCAAAACCACCCAGGGATAGTTGCACTTTCATTTTGTTTCAATAAAGTGCCAAGTAAAGCCTTTGGGATAGTGTAGATGATAGTTGACTTGATTCTATGTAAAAACAGAAACTTTTGCGTCCAGTGCAGAAATTCTTATCACTACTGGAACATAGAAAACTTCTGAAATTTTTACAGTTGATTTATATACAAATTTTCTACGTGGTCCTAATTTTTAAAAAAATTTGGAATTGCATAAGTATGACTAATATTCAGATCTTTATGTACTGTTCTGTTTTTGACAGATTCTGCTTTCAGTGCATAGTTTGCTTGTTTTCGAGTTTCTATGGCTTATATTGCTCAATATAAATCATGGAAATGATGAGGTATAATAGGCATTGTGTGAGAACAATTATGAATCTTATCTTTGACAGTACCAAGGTGAATGGTTTGTCTTTATCATACTAACCCATCTCACGAAGTTCCGTTAAGTTTTGTGTGATTGAAGTTTTCAAGTTTTGGGTGAGATATCGATATGAGGAGAATAAGGAGTGAAAAGACCCTAAGCTTGGGGATGCCCAAGGCACCCCAAGGTGATATTCAAGGAAGATCCAAGCAACTAAGCTTGGGGATGCCCCGGAAGGCATCCCCTCTTTCGTCTCCAACATTATCGGTAACCTCACTCGGAGCTATGTTTTCATTCGTCACATGATATCTGTTTTGCTTGGAGCGTCAATTTATTTTGTTAGGATTTGATTGCTGTTATTTAGAATAATTTTTTGCATCTTTTATTTTCAATAAAAGTGGCATTGATAGCCTTTGCTATGCTTATTTTACAAGTATACATGTTGCTGTTTGAAAATGGAAAGTTTACAGCTGTTGCAAAAATCCCCTAGGAAAGTCAGAATGTGCTAAAATGTTGAAACTTCTTGCAAAATAAGCTCTGATAAATTTTCTAAAGTGTGGTAATTTTTTCAGAATTTTCGGAGTTAGGGAAGTATGATGAATATTGCATTCTTTACAGACTGTACTGGTTTGGCAGATTGCTGTTATGGTTGCATTGTTTGCATATGTTTGCTTGTTTAATGATTCTATTTGAGGATAGAAGTATTAAATATGCTGAGGCATTTAGTATGCAATGTTGAATAATAATTTTAGTGATTTGCTACAGTAGAGAATGATGAGGTTTTTGCATTGGTTTATACTAACTTATCTCACGAGTTCATGTTGAGTTTTTGTGTGGATTAAGTTTTTAAGATTTAGGAAAACCGTGATATGAGAGGAATTAAGGAGACACAAAAGCTCAAGCTTGGGGATTCCCAAGGCACACCAAGATAATATTTCAAGAAGTCTCAAGCATCTAAGCTTGGGGATGCCCCGATAGGCATCCCACCTTTCTTCATCAACAATTATCGGTTAGTATCGGTTGAGCCTAAGTTTTTGCTTCTTCACATGATGTGTGCTATTATTGGTATAGCATTTTGTTTTGTTTTTTGCTTGCTGTTTTAATAAAATACTTATATCTGATTTTTTAAAAATAAAATAGAGCTCTCAAATAGTTGCTAGGGAGGCTAGGTAAGCGGCACGCACATCCCGTCAACGAAGCTCTTTTCTATGGAATTGCTCTAGTGCTTCACTTATATCTTTTTGAGCACGGTGTGCTTTAGTATTTTTGAAGAAATTCTCTCTTGCTTCACTTAAATTAATTTGAGAGAAAGAAATATTATGCTCATGATCTTCACTTATATCTTTTCGGAGTAGTTTATCATTTACTCTTATGCTTCACTTATATCCGATGAGTAAATTGTTGAATAAATTGAATGTCATGAAGTTGAAATCATATCATGCCTAGTGGTAGCTTCACATTGGGTTTAGAAAGTGAAACTTTTTTAGGCTTGACAGTCATACAAGCAATTCATGAATAATTAGTATAAGGAAGAGAACTTTCGCATGCAAATACACTATCTTGGAAATCTTTTGTGATTGTGAGCCCGCCCCATCAAAATAGTATATGCCAAAATTATTGACGTTGGACAAGGAAGACAACGTAATGATTGTCAAAATAGTATATGCCAAAATTCACATAGAAGTTATATTGTCATAGATCCTTCAACAAGTGGTGCTTGCCCCCCATCTTTGCTAGCCAAAAATTCCGCACCAAGTAGAGATACTACTTGTGCATCCAAAAAACCCTTAAACCCAAATCTTATCTTCAAGAGTCCACCATACCTACCTAAGGATTGAGCAAGTTCCTTCAAGTAAGTTATCATCGGTGCAAAAAGGCAATAAAAATTGCTTCTAAAAATGTTAGATCATTTAGTGTAAGAGAAAATTGAGCGTTGTACGAACTTGTGATGGTAAAGAATAAAAGCGACGGATTGCATAATAAAGGTTGCTATCATAAGGGGCAATATAACATGACATTCTTTTGCACTAAGTGCTTGAGCATACAAACAAATAAGCGCATGGCAACCTCTGCTTCCCTCTGCGAAGGGCCTATCTTTTACTTTTATGTATTTACTTTTATGCAAAGAGTCAAAGTTCTTCTCTATATTCCTTTTTATTTTTCTCTTTTGGCAAGCATCATGTGGTGAGGAAAGATCTAGGCACATATGTGAAGTTGAATATGGGTAGCATGAGTTATTATTGTTGACATCACCCTTGAGGTGAATACGTCGGGAGGCAAAACAATAAGCCCCTATCTTTCTATGTGTCTGGTTGAAATGTTTTGCTCATGTGTATGCGGTGAGTGTTAGCAAT
Organism: Triticum aestivum; assembly: GCF_018294505.1. Classification (NCBI taxonomy): domain Eukaryota; kingdom Viridiplantae; phylum Streptophyta; class Magnoliopsida; order Poales; family Poaceae; genus Triticum; species Triticum aestivum. The sequence continues at coordinate 327,551,522 of NC_057805.1, forward strand.
CATAGAAGACTATAAGATGGTTGAGTATGTGGAGCTCTTACTTAAACTCTGTTGAATAAATTGAATTGCAATTGGTGACTAAGAACATAGGTTGTTGAGTTTCAAGAGAATTCATTGTTTGAACCTTAACATGTGAATTGGTTGCCACTTTAACATGAGAAGTTTTATAAGAAAGAATTGTTGTTATGATGCTAGGAAAAGTGACTGAAATTGTCATTGATCAAATTTATGCACTTTGCTAGCATTCACACTTCATAAATTATTTCTTTTATCATTTACCTACTCGAGGACGAGTAGGAATTAAGCTTGGGGATGCTGATACGTCTCCAATGTATCTATAATTTATGAAGTATTCATGTTGTTATATTATCATTCTTGGATTTATTACGATCATTTTATAGCAACTTTATATCATTTTTGGGACTAACCTATTGACCCAGTGCCCAGTGCTAGTTGCTACTTTTTTTGCTTGTTTTTTACATCGCAGGAAATCAATATCAAACAGAGTCCGAACACCGCGAAACTTTTTGTGGATTTTTTATGGACCAGAAGACCACCAATGGGCCAGAGCAGCGCCTGGGGGGTGTTCCGAGGGGGCACAACCCACCAGGGCACGCCTGGGGGCCCAGGCGCGCCCAGGTGGGTTGTGCCCACCTCGGTGGCCTCCCGCACCACCTCTTTACCCTATAAATTCACAAATATTACAAAAACCCTTGGGGTTAACCAAGATCAGAAGTTCCGCTCCCGCAGGACTCTGTAGCCACTGAAAACCAATCTGGACCCCGTTCCGGCACCCTGCCGGAGGGGGGAATCATCTCCGGTGGCCATCTTCAGCATCCCTACGGCCACCATGATGAGGAGGGAGTAGTCCACCCTCGGGGCTGAGGGTTTGTACCAGTAGCTATGTGTTTAATCTCTCTCTCTCTCTCATGTTCTTGAGATGTCATGATCTTGATGTATCGCGGGCTTTGTTAATATACTCGGATCATATGGTGTTTTCTCCTCTCTATCTTGTTGTGATGAATTGAGTTTTTCCCTTTGAGATTTCATTGTTATCGGATTGAATACTTTTATGGATTTGAGAGCACTTGATATCTATCTTGCATATGAATACTCGTGGTGACAATGGGGTATCGTATTGATTCACTTGATATATGTTTTGGCATTCAACTTGCGGATTCCCGAGGTGACATTGGGGTAATCTATGCATAGGGGTTGATGCACGTTCTTGTCTTTATTTCTCCGGCAGAAATCTTGGGGCACTCTTTGAAGTTCTTTGTGTTGGATTGAATATTATGAATCTGAATTTGCTTTGGTGTTATTTTAGTATGAACTCTTGGTTAGATCGATCGGAAATAATAGCTTGGTCTTATTTTAGTACGAACTCTAGGATAGATTGATCGGAAAGAATAGCTTTGAGGTGGTTTCGTACCCTACAAACAATTCCGTCTTATGTTCTCCGCTAGATAGGAACTTTGGAGTGATTCTTCATCGCACTTTGAGGGGTGGTTATATGACCCAATTATATTAGCACTGTTGAGAGATTACACTAGCGAAAGTACGGACCCTAGGCCTCATATTTTAAGTGCAATACCGTTTTTCTGCCTGTTTACTATTTGCTATATTTATTCATATTATAAAAATATATTTCTACCATCAATATTGCACTTTTATTACCATCTCTTCACCGAACTAGTGCATCTATACAATTTGCCATTGTATTGGGTGTGTTGGGGACACAAGAGATTTCTTGTATTTGGTTGCAGGATCGTTTGAGAGAGACCATCTTCATCCTACGCCTCCCACGGATTGATAAACCTTAGGTCGTCCACTTGAGGGAAAATTGCTAATGTCCTACAAAACTCTGCGCTTGGAAGCCCAACACGAGTCTACAAGAATAAAGTTGCGTAGTAGACATCAAGCTCTTTTCTGGCGTCGTTGCCGGGGAGGTGAGTGCTTGAAGGTATATCTTTAGATCTTGCAATTGAATCTTTTAGTTTCTTGTTTTTCACTAGTTTGGTTTATAAAAGAAAACTACAAAAAAATGGAATTGAGGTTGCAACATATTATTGATCATCTTTATAATATCTTTCTTGAAAATGATGGAAAGGAAAATGGTGCTCAATTGATAGAAGAAGAATTCAATAGAATGTTTGATATATGATGAGCATGATTGCAATGTTGTTAGTATGAATTCTTTGAATATCCATGATGCTAATGATATGCAAAGCCATAAGCTTGGGGATGCTATGTTTGATGAAGATGATATTTTGAGTCCCCCAAGATTTGATGTGCAAATTTGTTATAATGATTGCATACCTCCTATTTATGATGATTATAATGATGAAAGTGGATTTGGAGAGGTCATGACTTTATTTCGTGATGAATCCACCATTCTAGATGAGGCTTCAATTGACTATGATAACAAAGTTGCTATCTATCATGATTATGGTGATGACATGTATGCTATGTTGAATAATGATAACCATGAAACTTGTCATCATGATTTTAATTTTCACTCTCATGATAGTTATTTTGTTGAGTTTGCTCCCACTACTATTGATGAGAAGAAATTTGCTTATGTGGAGAGTAGTAAGTTTTCTATGCTTTTGTGTCATGAAAAGAATGCTTTATGCTACTGAAAATTATTATGAGGGAGGAACTTATGCTTGTAGGAATTGCAATAATATCAAGTTTCCTCTCTATGTGTTGAAAGTTTTGAAGTTATGCTTGTTTTGCCTGCCTATGCTAGTTGATTCTTGCTCCCATGAATTGTTTGCTCATAAAATCCCTATGCATAGGAAGTGGGTTAGGCTTAAATGTTCTTGCCATGTGTTTCATTATGCTCTCTTTATGTTTCAATCCTTATCTTTTATGCGAGCATCATTAATATCTTCATGCCTAGCTAAAAGGCATAAAAGAAAAGCGCTTGTTGGGAGACAACCCAACCCCTACTGTTTTTGTGTGTTCACATGATTAGGCTACTGTAGTAACCATGTTCTATAGCTTTTGTTTCAATAAAGTGCCAAGTAAAGCCTTTGGGATAGTGTGGATGATAGTTGACTTGATTCTGTGCAAAAACAGAAACTTTTGCGTCCAGTACGGAAATTCTTATCTGCTACTGGAACATGGAAAAATTCTAAAAAATTTACAGTTGATTTATATACAAATTTTCTACGTGGTCCTAATTTTTAAGAATTTTTGGAATTGAATAAGTATGACTAATATTCAGATATTTACGTACTGTTCTGTTTTCAATGCATAGTTTGCTTGTTTTCCAGTTTCTATGGCCTATATTGCTCAATATAAATTGTGGAAATTATGAGGTACAGTAGGCATTGTGTGAGAACAATTATGAATCTTATCTTTGACAGTACCAAGGTAATGGTTTGTCTTTATCATACTAACCCATCTCACGAAGTTCCGTTAAGTTTTGTGTGATTGAAGTTTTCAAGTTTTGGGTGAGATATCGATATGAGGAGAATAAGGAGTGACAAGACCCTAAGCTTGGGGATGCCCAAGGCACCTCAAGGTGATATTCAAGGAAGATCCAAGCAACTAAGCTTGGGGATGCCCCGGAAGGCATCCCCTCTTTCGTCTCCAATATTATCGGTAACCTCACTCGGAGCTATGTTTTCATTCGTAACATGATATGTGTTTTGCTCGAAGCATCAATTTATTTTGTTAGGATTTGCTTTCTGTTATTTAGAATAATGTTTTGCATCTTTTATTTCAATAAAAATGGCATTGATAGCCTTTATTATGCTTATTTTACAAGTATACATGTTGCTGTTTGAAAATAGAAAGTTTACCGCTGTTGCAAAAATCCCCTAGAAAAGGCAGAATGTGATAAAATGTTGATTTTTTTTGCAAAATAAGCTCCGATAAATTTTCTAAAGTGTGGTAATTGTTTCAGAATTTTTGGAGTTAGGGAAGTATGATGAATATTGCATTCTTTACAGACTGTACTGGTTTGGCAGATTGCTGTTATGGTTGCATTGTTTGCATATGTTTGCTTGTTTAATGATTCTATTTGAGGATAGAAGTATTAAATATGCAGAGTCAATTAGTATGCAATGTTGAATAATAATTTTAGTGATTTGCTACAGTAGAGAATGATGAGGTTTTTGCATTGGTTTATACTAACTTGTCTCACGAGTTCTTATTGAGTTTTGTGTGGATGAAGTTTCTAAGATTTAGGAAAACCGTGATATGAGAGGAATTATGGAGACACAAAAGCTCAAGCTTGGGGATGCCCAAGGCACCCCAAGATAATATTTCAAGAAGTCTCAAGCATCTAAGCTTCGGGATGCGGCGATAGGCATCCCACCTTTCTTCATCAACAATTATCGGTTAGTATCGGTTGAGCCTAAGTTTTTGCTTCTTCACATGATGTGTGCTATTCTTGGTATTGCATTTTGTTTTGTTTTTGCTTGCTGTTTTAATAAAATACTTAGATCTGAAGGTTTTTAAATAAAATAGAGCTCTCAATTAGTTGCTAGGGAGGATAGGTAAGCGGCACGCACATCCCGTCAACGAAGCTCTTTTCTATGGAATTGCTCTAGTGCTTCACTTATATCTTTTTGAGCACGGTGTGCTTTAGTATTTTTGAAGAAATTCTCTCTTGCTTCACTTAAATTAATTTGAGAGAAAGAAATATTATGCTCATGATCTTCACTTATATCTTTTCGGAGTAGTTTATCATTTACTCTTATGCTTCACTTATATCCGATGAGTAAATTGTTGAATAAATTGAATGTCATGAAGTTGAAATCATATCATGCCTAGTGGTAGCTTCACATTGGGTTTAGAAAGTGAAACTTTTTTAGGCTTGACAATCACAATATTAGTCATACAAGCAATTCATGAATAATTAGTATAAGGAAGAGAACTTTCGCATGCAAATACACTATCTTGGAAATCTTTTGTGATTGTGAGCCCCCATCAAAATATTATATGCCAAAATTGTTGACGTTGGACAAGGAAGACAACGTAATGAGTTATGTTTGTTCATGTTCACATAGAAGTTATATTGTCATAGATCCTTCAACATGTGGTGCTTGCCCCCCATCTTTGCTAGCCAAAAATTCTGTACCAAGTAGAGATACTACTTGTGCATCCAAAAAATCCTTAAACCCAAATCTTATCTTCAAGAGTCCACCATACCTACCTAAGGATTGAGCAAGATCCTTCAAGTAAGTTTTCATCTGTGCAAAAACAATAAAAATTGCTTCTAAAAATGTTAGATCATTTAGTGTAAGAGAAAATTGAGCGTTGTACGAACTTGTGATGGAAAAGAATAAAAGCGACAGACTGCATCTTATTAAGTTGAACCGAGTTGCCCGTTTGCCGCGTATCACACACATCTTATTAGGTTGAAGCGTTTCTGTTGTCTCGGCTCATCGCAAATAGTTCATCCGAGTGAATTGTATACCGTCTGTTGCACACACCTTGATATGCCTGACTGTTTCTATTGTGTTACCTAATAACAAACAGTTCATCCAGGTGAACTGTATGCCGTATATCGCACACACATTCATATGGCTTCCCGTTTCTGTTGTTAATCTCATCGCAAACAGTTCATTCGAGTGAACTGTATGCCAACGTCGCACACACAACTATTATCGTAATCGTGTTTGATGTCTCCGCCATCGCAAACGTTTTGTATCTTTTTGATGGTTTTATTACATCATCGCATCGCACACAATTTCGTCAAAGGGTCTCTGATTGTAGTGTCGCGTTTGGACCATCCTACAGCAGTGCTCATTCTTTATGGCCTATGAACGGTATTTTAGTTTACTTCACTATTTGGATGAGAGTTGCAAGTGTCAGATGATTCATAATCATATGACTCGAAAATCCATCACAATGGAATTTCTTCTTGCGGGTTTCTCCAATGTGACTAAATGCAGTGCCACACATATGTGGTATTTTTAGTCTTGCAACATTTAGCGTCAGTGTTATGGATGCTCAATTCTATCATCAATATTCATAACTTCAATCCTATTGACAATAGCAGTATGAACCGTTTGTTCATTACATCGAACAACTATTGTTTTCTATGAACAACCTCCTTGCAACTTCTATGCAATGCGCTAGAGTGTACGAAACTCTAAAATGTAATATGTTGATGAAAAAGTATCATAACTATTACAAAAATTTCAACACATATTTTAACCTAATTAATTTGTTGGTCATTAGGTCATACTAAATCTTCATCGATTCACAACAACATGCAATCGAGTCGGTATTCTTGTGATCAACTTTTAACCACAATTCCCGAAGAATTTAGTGTTTAACAATTTAATCATGATTCTCAAGAGTCGCAATTTTACTTGACCGACTTTATCTACATCTTATAACTTGTATGACATTCATACCTGAGCTAGACATTCCAATCTTCTTTTCTTTCCGTCTCTAAACTTCTTATAGTTTCACTTTCAATATTTATCCCACTCAACAGAAGAATCATCTAACTTTTTAAGAGTGGCGTGAGCCCCCAACCTTCCAGGCATGTAAGTCTTATTACATCCTTTGCTTTTTGTTCTTTGTCTTTAAGCTCTCGCCCCCAACTCATGACTGGCATTCTTCCGAGTCTTACGCATTTCAGTCTCAAACATAGTTGAACACTTCACTAGACCTGGCAAACAAAACACATCTTTAGATATCACATATCTTTTAATCTTTGTTTGTTTCCGAAAACAATTTTCAGTTCCAAGAATATCGCATAACTATCCCAAACATTATGAAGTTCGGGTTTCTCGGAAGCAAGCAGACTATAATGCGATTCTAAGTTTTGGATTGAACAAACGTGAGTCTTGTCATCCATAGATTAGCAAGAGAGTATTGTAAGCATGTAGTAGGACAAAATCCTTCTTGGCACTTTTAGAGAGGACGACCCTCTCAATCATAAAGGTTCAACCAGATAAATAACAGCTAATCAATTTCAACAACACAGGTGGAACAGTGAGCCATATCTACAACTGTAATGCAAGCTACACATAGACACCGTTCATAATTAATTTGCACTCGTGATTAAACTAAATTAATACATTATTGTGCTCCCACTCAAATCAATATCTCTCATAATTGATTTTAAGTGATTTAAGATCCAAATCTATTTCTCAGCCATTGATGTGGACATCATTGATCACGAGAATTTTGACCGGTGGGCAAACTTTTGCCGATCAAATCTCCATATGACTCTTGTTCATCTTTTGATGCTTCGTACTCCGAGCTCAGAACGATTCTGCTAGGACTTCGATACAACCAGGTGCTATATAAATACATGGCCTGACCATCCCCGTCTTACACCTCACGTCCCATTTGTACTCATGTGGACACGACGCACTCAAGAACACTACGTGTTATAGACGGTTGCAACACCGGGAAGAGCACCTTTTAACTTGATATTTACTATGAGAGATCACCCTAATAATTAACTACTACACAATCAAAGTGTGCAAACAACAAAGGGATAAACATCTCAGAAAATTCATAATTAATAACATGATATGGTATAGCCCTAGGCGCCGGGAGTCCTCCATGATCATCTTCAATCTCAAGTTGGAGCGACGTGATGACCAATATTTTGTTGCCGTGGCAACCGTTTGAAAAACATTGTCGTGCCGACAATTTCAGAAAACGTTGATAACCCACAAGTATAGGTGATTGCAACAGTTTTCGAGCGTAGAGTATTCAACCCAAATTTATAGATTCGACACAAGGGGAGCCAAAGAATACTTGTAAGTATTAGCAGCTGAGTTGTCAATTCAACCACACCTGGAGATTGATTATCTGCAGCAAAGTGATCAGTAGCACAGTAATATGATAGTTTTGATAGCAATGATGATAGTAGCAGTAACAGTAACAGTAATAGCAATGATTTTGTAGCAAGTATAACGGTAGCAACAGTAGTAGTAACTTAGCAAGAACAATATGTGGTAAATTCGTAGGCATTGGATCAGTGCAGTCGTTGGATGATATTCATCATATAACAGTCACAACCTAGGGTGATACAAAACTAGCTCCAGTTCATAAATATAATGTAGGCATGTATTCCGTAAATAGTCATACGTGCTTATGGGAAGAACTTGCATGACATCATTTGTCCTACCCTCCTGTGGCAGCGGGGTCCATAAGGAAACTAAGGGATATTAAGGCCTCCTTTTAATAGAGAACAGGAACAAAACATTAACACATAGTGAATACATGAACTCCTCAAACTACAGTCATCACCGAAAAGTATCCCAATTACTGTCACACTAGGGTTTACGGATCATAACACGTAATAGGTGAATATGACCTGCAAGATCGTATCTAGAACATAGATATAATGGTGATAACATAAACGGTTCAAATATGAAATCATGGCACCCGGGCCCAAGTGACAAGCATTAAGCATGACAAAGTCATAACAACGTCAATCTCAGGACATAATGGATACTAGGGATCAAGCCCTAACAAAACTAACTCGATTACATGATTAATCTCATCCAACTCCTCAACGGCCAGCGAGCCTACGAAGGAATTACTCACTCCCGGTGGGGAGCATCATGGAATTGGCGACGGAGAAGGGTTGGTGATGATGAAGATCGAAGATCCCCCTCTCCGGAGCCCCAAACAGGCTCCAGATCTGGCCTCTCGATGAAGAACAGGAGATGGTGGCGGCTCCGTATCGTGAAACGCAATAATTCTTTCTCCCTGGTTTTTCTCTCTCCAAAAATAGGACTTTATAGCATCGGAGTCAAGGTCTGCAGGGCCACCTGGTGGGCACAACCCACCTGGGCGCGCCTGGAGGAGGGGGTGCGCCCTGGTGGGTTGTGCTCACCCAGGCCCCCCCTCCAGTGGTTCTTGGCTCTAGTATTTTTCTTTTATTCCACAAAAATTCTCCAAAAAGTTTTGTTCCATTCCGAGAACTTTTATTTCTGCACAAAAACAACACCATGGTAGTTCTGCTAAAAACAGTGTCAGCCCGGGTTAGTTTCATTCAAATCATGCAAATTAGAGTCCAAAACAAGAGCAAAAGCTTTAGGAAAAGTAGATACGCCGGAGACGTATGAAACGTTGTTGTGGCGACCATTTTAGAAAACATTGTTGTTGCACCAAATTCAGAAATTTCCCCATGGCATGAAATTATAGCTTCTCGTCCCACGCCAAGTACACATTCTCCTCGCCGGGGTCCACGCCAAGTACACATTCTCCTCGTCGGGGGTCCTCCATGTATGGTTGCCATCGTCACTTGTAACATGTAGGCTATTTCTACAAATTTTAAATTAACGTGGCAATCTCGTGGCTCCTGCCATCATGCCATGACGTGCAGGCCACTTAATATTACAACATATAACCATCTCATACATAAACTCATTATCATGAAGAAGGCTATACCACATCATGATGCATACCCTGCAAAACCAAGTTAGACATTCTCTAATCTGTTTTGGCAAAATTTTAGTTATGCGGCTGACCAGTTTAACAAATAATACTATCTACCTACGTCTGCAATTCAGGCGATGATTCTTGATGCTAGATTAAGTTTCGGGGTGTGTGAAACAAGAGACTTAAAATCTCTAGCCCCACACTAAACTTCATCAATACGTGTGACCCCCTGGAAGATCATCCATCTTCGGCACCATCTTGTGTACGCGACGGTTCACTTTTCTCAACTATGGTGAAGCCCAAGGAACTGCTAGCAGATCGTCGACACCCAAAGTCGATCAATTGTCAGAACCTTGTAACAAAACAATGCCATGTTGTCGATGAATTGAACCAAAGTAACACTCGAGGGAAGCATAGCAAGAACATCAACCCTCACAATCACATGTGATCTAGATCACAACCTGCACCTACTCATAATCCTGCTCATGATGGCATTGTTGGGAAACGTAGTAGAAAACAAAAAAATCGTGCCTACGATCACCCATGATCAATATAAAGATGCATAACGGGTTGAGATCACGACCGTTACCATAAGCGAGTTGCAACGGAAGAACGTGTCGGTGTAGGTCATACTTGGAGTCCCTTGAACCATAGATGTGAAGGAAACATGCCCTAGAGGCAATAATAAAGTTGTTATTTATATTTCCTTACATCATGATAAATGTTCATTATTCATGCTAGAATTTTATTAACCGGAAACTTAGTACATGTGTGAATACATAGACAAAACAGAGTGTCCATAGTATGCCTCTACTTGACTAGATCGTTAATCAAAGATGGCTAAAGTTTCCTAGCCATAGACATGTGTTGTCATTTGATGAACGGGATCACATCATTGGAGAATGATGTGATGGACAAGACCCATCCGTTAGCTTAGCATAATGATCATTTAGTTTTATTGTTATTGCTTTCTTCATGACTTATACATATTCCTTTGACTATGAGATTATGCAACTCCCGAATACCGGAGGAACACCTTGTGTGCTATCAAACGCCACAACGTAACTGGGTGATTATAAAGATGCTCTACAGGTGTCTCCGAAGGTGTTTGTTGGGTTGGCATAGATCGAGATTAGGATATTTGTCACTCTGAGTATTGGAGAGGTATCTCTGGGCCCTCTCGGTAATGCACATCACTATAAGCCTTGCAAGCAATGTGACTAATGAGTTAGTTGCGGGATGATGCATTACAGAACGAGTAAAGAGACTTGCCGGTAACGAGATTGAACTAGGTATGATGATACCGACGATCGAATCTCGGGCAAGTAACATACCGATGACAAAGGGAATGACGTATGTTGTTATGCGGTTTGACCGATAAATATCTTCGTAGAATATGTAGGAGCCAATATGAGCATCCAGGTTCCGCTATTGGTTATTGACCGGAGATGTGTCTCGGTCATGTCTACATAGTTCTCGAACCCGTAGGGTCCGCATGCTTAATGTTCGATGACGATTTGTATTATGAGTTATGTGTTTTTGGTGATTGAAGTTTGTTCGGAGCCCCAATGAGATCATGGACATGACGAGGAGTCTCGAAATGGTCGAGAGGTAAAGATTCATATAGGACGATGATATTTGGACACGGAAGTGTTCCGGGTGATATCGGGTCACCGGAAGGGGTTCCGGGCACCCCCCCTGGCAAAGTAATGGGCCTATTGGGCCAAGTGAGGGACAGACCAGCCCCTGGTGGGCTGGTGCGCCCCTCTAGGCCGAATAGGAGTAGTAGGAAAGGAAGGGGAAGAAGAAAGGAAGGAGGAGGGTTCGGCCTCCACCCTTTCCTTCTCTTCCCCCTTCTCTTTCCTTCCCATATGCTGAAATAACGAACGGGGGGGGGGGGCGAATTGGGCTTGCACCCCAAGTAGGATTCGGCCTACTTGGGGGCGCCCTAAGGCTGCCTCTTCCCCCCTCCAACCTATATATATCTGGGGAGAGGGGGCACCTAGGACACACAAGTTTCTCTTAACCGTGTGCGGTGCCCCCCTCCACAGATTACACCTCAGATTATATAGTCGTGGTGCTTAGGTGAAGCCCTACACGGATCACATCACCAACACCGTCACCACGCCATCGTGCTGACGAAACTCTCCCTCATCCTCAACTGGATCAAGAGCTCGAGGGACGTCATCGTGCTGAACGTGTGCTGAACACGGAGGTACCGTACGTTCGGTACTTGGATCAGTTGGATCGCGAAGACGTTCGACTACATCAACCGCATTACTAAACACTACCGTTTTCGGTCTACGAGGGTATGTGGACACACTCTCCCCTCTCGTTGCTATGCATCTCCTAGATAGATCTTGCATGACCGTAGGTAAAATTTTCTAAATACTACGTTCCCCAACAGTGGTATCAGAGCCAGGTTTATGTGTAGATGTTATATGCACGAGTAGAACACAGTGAGTTGTGGGCGATAATAGTCATACTGCTTACCAGCAACGTCTTACTTTGATTCAGCGTTATTGTTGGATGAAGCGGCACGAACCGACATTACATGACTGCGTTCATGAGACTGGTTCTACCGACGTGCTTCGCACATAGGTGGCTGGCGGGTGTCTGTTTCTCCAACTTTAGTTGAATCGAGTTCGGCTACGCCCGGTCCTTATTGAAGGTTAAAACAGCACACTTGACGAAAAATCGTTGTGGTTTTGATGCGTAGGTAAGAACGGTTCTTGCTAGAAGCCCGTAGCAGCCACGTAAAACTTGCAACAACAAAGTAGAGGACGTCTAACTTGTTTTTGCAGGGCATGTTGTGATGTGATATGGTCAAGACGTGATGAGATATAAATTGTTGTATGAGATGATCATGTTTTGTAACCATTATCGGCAACTGGCAGGAGCCTTATGGTTGTCGCTTTATTTTATGAAATGAAATCGCCGTGTAATTGCTTTACTTTATCACTAAGCGGTAGCGATAGTCGTTGAAGCAATAGTTGGCAAGACGACAATGATGCTACGATGGAGATCAAGGTGTCAAGCCGGTGACGAGGGTGATCATGACGGTGCTTTAGAGATGGAGATCAAAGGCACAAGATGATGATGGCCATATCATATCACTTATTTTGATTGCATGTGATGTTTATCCTTTATGCATCTTATTTTGCTTAGTACGGCGGTAGCATTATAAGATGATCTCTCACTAAATTTCAAGGTATAAGTGTTCTCCCTGAGTATGCACCATTGCTACAGTTCGTCGTGCCGAGACACCACGTGATGATCGGGTGTGATAGCTCTACGTTCAGATACAATGGGTGCAAGCCAGTTTTACACACGCAGAATACTCGGGTTAAACTTGACGAGCCTAGCATATGAAGATATGGCCTCGGAACACTGAGACCGAAAGGTCGAGCGTGAATCATATAGTAGATATGATCAACATAGTGATGTTCACCATTGAAAACTACTCCATCTCACGTGATGATCGGACATGGTTTAGTTGATATGGATCATGTGATCATTTATATGACTAGAGGGATGTCTATCTAAGTGGGAGTTCTTAAGTAATATGATTAATTGAACTTTAATTTATCATGAACTTAGTCCTGATAGTATTTGCATATCTATGTTGTAGATCAATAGCCCGCGTATAGCTCCCCTGTTTTATTTTTGATATGTTCCTAGAGAAAAATAAGTTGAAAGATGATAGTAGCAATGATGTGGACTAGGTCCGTGATCTGAGGATTATCCTCATTGCTGCACAGAAGAATTATGTCCTTGATGCACCGCTAGGTGACAGACCTTTTGCAGGAGCAGATGCAGACGTTATGAACGTTTGGCAAGCTCAGTATGATGACTACTTGATAGTTTAGTGCTCCATACTTTACGGCTTAGAACCGGGACTTCAAAAACGTTTTGAACGACAAGGAGCATATAAGATGTTCCAAGAGCTGAAATTGGTATTTCAGACTCATGCCCGAGTCAAGAGGTATGCGACCTCTGACAAGTATTTTGCCTACAAGATGGAGGAGAATAGCTCAACCAGTGAGCATGTGCTCAGAATGTTTGAGTACTACAATTGCTTGAATCAAGTGGGAGTTTATCTTCCAGATAAGATAGTGATTGACAGAGTTCTCTAGTCACTATCACCAAGTTACTGGAACTTCGTGATGAACTATAATATGCAAGGGATGACGAAAACGATTCCTGAGCTCTTCGTGATGCTGAAATCAACGAAGGTAGAAATCAAGAAAAGCATCAAATGTTGATGGTTGACAAGACCACTAGTTTCAAGTAAAAGGGCAAGGGAAATAAAGGGAACTTCAAGAAGAATGGCAAGCAAGTTGCCACTCCCATGAAGAAGCCCAAAGCTAGACCCAAGCCTGAAACATAGTGCTTCTACTGCAAAGGAAATGGTCACTGGAAGCGGAACTGCCCCATATACTTGGCGGATAATAAGGATGGCAAAGTGAACAAAAGTATATATGATATACATGTTATTGATGTGTACTTTACTAGTGTTCATAGTAGGCCCTGGGTACTTGATACTGGTTCAGTTGCTATGATTAGTAACTCGAAACAGGAGTTACAAAATGAATAAAGATTAGTTGAGGGCGAGGTGACGATGTCTGTTGGAAATGATTCCAAGGTTGATAAGATCACCATCGCACACTCCCTTTACCTTCGGGATTAGTGTTGAACCTGAAATAAATGTTATTTGGTGTTCGCGTTGAGCATAATATGATTGGATCATGTTTATTGCAATATGGTTATTCATTTAAGTCAAAGAATAATTGTTATTCTGTTTACATGAATAAAACCTTCTGTGGTCATGCACTCAAGGTGAATGGTTTATTGAATCTCGATCGTAGTGATACACATATTCATGATATTGATGCCAAAAGATGCAAAGTTGATAATGATAGTACAACATACTAGTGGCACTGCCGTTTAGGTCATATTGGTGTAAAGCGCATGAAGAAACTCCATGCGGATGGACTTTTGGAATCACTTGATTATGAATCAATTGATGCTTGCGAACCATGCCTCATGGGCAAGATGACTAAAACTCCGTTCTCCGGAACAATAGAGCGAGCCACTGTCTTATTGGAAATAATACATACCGATGTATGCGGTCCAACGAGTGTTGAGGCTCGCGGTGGATATCGTTATTTCTGACCTTCTTAGATGTTTTGAGCACATATGGGTATATCTACTTAATGAAACACAAGTCTGAAAATTTTGAAAAGTTCAAAGAATTTCAGAGTGAAGTTGAGAATCATCGTAACAACAAAATAAAGTTTCTACGATCTGATCGCGGAGGCGAATATTTGAGTTACGAGTTTGGCCTTCATTTGAAACAATGTGGAATAGTTTCGCAGCTCACGCCACCTAGAATGCCACAGCGTAATGGTGTGTTTGAACGTCGTAACCGTACTTTATTAGATATGGTGCGATCTATGATGTCTCTTACCGATTTACCATTATCTTTTTGGGGTTATGCATTAGAGACAACTGCATTCATGTTAAATAGGGCACCATCTAAATCTGTTGAGACGGCACCATATGAACTGTGGTTTAGTAAGAAACCTAAGCTGTCGCTTCTTAAAGTTTGGGGCTGCGATGCTTATGTGAAAAAGCTTCAACCTGATAAGCTCGAACCCAAATCGGAGAAATGCATCTTCATAGGATGCCCAAAGGAGAATGTTGGGTACACCTTCTATCACAGATCCAAAAGGCAAGGTATTCGTTGCTAAGAATGGATCCTTTCTAGAGAAGGAGTTTCTCTCAAAAGAAGTGAGTGGGAGGAAACTAGAACTTGATGAGGTAATTGTACCTTCTCCCGAATTTGAAAGTAGTACATCACAGAAATCAGTTCCACTGATTCTTACACCAATCAGCGAGGAAGCTAATGATGATGATCATGAAACTTCAGATCAAGTTACTATTGAACCTCGTAGGTCAACCAGAGTACGGTCCGCACCAGAGTGGTACGGTGATTCTGTTCTGGAAGTCATGTTACTAGACAATGATGAATCTACGAACTATGAGGAAGCGATGATGAGCCCAGATTCCGCAAAATGGCTTGAAGCCATGTAATCTGAGATGGGATCCATGTATGAGAACAAAGTATGGACTTTGATTGACTTGCCCGATGATCGGCAAGCCATTGATAATAAATGGATCTTCAAGAGGAAGACGAACGCTGATAGTAGTGTTACTATCTACAAAGCTCGAATTGTCGCAAAAAGGTTTTCGACAAGTTCAAGGTGTTGACTACGATAAGATTTTCTCACTCGTAGCAATGCTTAAGTCTGTCCGAATCATGTTAGCAATTGCCACATTTTATGAAATCTGGCAAATGGATGTCAAAACTACATTCCTTAATGGATTTCTAAAAGAAGAGTTGTATATGATGCAACAAGAAGGTTTTGTCAATCCTAAAGGTGCTAACAAAGTGTGCAAGCTCTAGCGATCCATCTATGGACTGGTGCAAGCATCTCGGAGTTGGAATATACACTTTGATAAGGTGATCAAAGCATATTGTTTTATACAGACTTTTGGTGAAGCCTGTATTTACAAGAAAGTGAGTGGGAGCACTACAACCTTTCTAATAAGTATATGTGAATGACATATTGTTGATCAGAAATGATGTAGAATTTTTTGGAAATCACAAAGGAGTGTTTGAAAGGAGTTTTTCAAAGAAATACCTCAGTGAAGCTGCTTACATATTGGGCATCAAGATCTATAGACATAGATCAAGACGCTTGATAAGTTTTTTCAATAAGTACATACCTTGATAAGATTTTGAAGGAGTTCAAAATGGAACAGTCAAAGAAAGAGTTCTTGCATGTGTTGCAAGGTGTGAAGTTGAGTAAAGACTCAAAACCCAACCACGGCAGAAAAATAGAAAGAGAATGAAAAGTCATTCCCTATGCCTCAGTTATATGTTCTATAAAGTATGCTATTCTGTGTACCATACCTATTGTGTACCTCACCATGAGTTTGGCAAGAGGGTACAATAGTGATCCAGGAGTGGATCACTGGACATCGGTCAAAATTATTCTTAGTGGAATAAAGACATGTTTCTCGGTTATGGAGGTGACAAAAAGTTTGTCGTAAAGGGTTACGTCGATGCAAGTTTTGACACTATCCGGATGACTCTAAGTCTCAATCTGGATACATATTGAAAGTGGGAGCAATTAGCTAGAGTAGCTCCGTGCAGAGCATTGTAGACATAGAAATCTTGCAAAATACATACGGCTCTGAATGTGGCAGACCCGTTGACTAAACTTCTCTCACAAGCAAAACATGATCACACCTTAGTACTCTTTGGGTGTTAATCACATAGCGATGTGAACTAGATTATTGACTCTAGTAAACCCTTTGGGTGTTACTCACATGGAGATGTGAACTAAACACATAAAGATGTGAACTATTGGTGTTAAATCACATCACGATGTGAACTAGATTATTGGCTCTAGTGCAAGTGGGAGACTGGAGGAAATATGCCCTAGAGGCAATAATAAAGTTGTTATTTATAATTCCTTATATCATGATAAATGTTTATTATTCATGCTAGAATTGTATTAACCGGAAACTTAGTACATGTGTGAATACATAGACAAAACAGAGTGTCCCTAGTATGCCTCTACTTGACTAGCTTTTTAATCAAAGATGGTTAAAGTTTCCTGACCATAGACATGTTTTGTCATTTAATGAATGGGATCACATCATTGGAGAATGATGTGATGGACAAGACCCATCCGTTAGCTTAGCATAATGATCGTTTAGTTTTATTGCTATTGCTTTCTTCATGGCTTACACATATTCCTTTGACTATGAGATTATGCAAATCCCGAATACCGGAGGAACACCTTGTGTGCTACCAAATGTCACAACGTAACTGGGTGATTATAAAGATGCTCTACAGGTGTCTCCGAAGGTGTTTGTTGGGTTGGCATAGATCGAGATTAGGATTTGTCACTTCGAGTATCGGAGAGGTATCTCTAGGCCCTCTCGGTAATGCACATCACTATAAGCCTTGCAAGCAATGTGACTAATAGTTAGTTGCGGGATGATGCATTATGGAACGAGTAAGGAGACTTGCTAGTAACGAGATTGAACTAGGTGTGATGATACCGATGATTGAATCTCGGGCAAGTAACATACCGATGACAAAGGGAATGACGCATGTTGTTATGCGGTTTAACCAATAAAGATCTTCGTAGAATATGTAGGAGCCAATATGAGCATCCAGGTTCCGCTATTGGTTATTGACCGAAGATGTGTCTCGGTCATGTCTACATAGTTCTCGAACCCATAGGGTCCGCACGATTAACGTTCGATGATGATTTGTATTATGAGTTATGTGGTTTGGGTGACCAAAGTTTGTTTGGAGTCCCGGATGAGATCATAGACATGACGAGGAGCCTCGAAATGGTCGAGAGGTAAAGATTCATATATAGGACGATGATATTTGGACACCGGAAGTGTTCCGGGTGATATGGGTCACCGAAAGGGTTCCGAGCACCCCCCCTCCCCGCAAAGTTATGGGCCTATTGGGCCAAGTGAGGGACAGACCAGCCCCTGGTGGGCTGGTGCGCCCCTCCTAGTCCGAATAGGAGTAGGAGGAAAGGAAGGGGAAGAAGAAAGGAAGGCGGAGGGTTCGGCCTCCACCCTTTCCTTCTCTTCCCCCTTCTCTTTTCCTTCCCATATGCTGAAATAAGGAAGGGGGCGAATTGGGCTTGCACCCCAAGTAGGATTCGGCCTACTTGGGGGCACCCTAAGGCTGCCTCTTCCCCCCTCCAACCTATATATATGTGGGGAGAGGGGGCACCTAGGACACACAAGTTTCTCTTAATCGTGTGCGGTGCCCCCCTCCACAGATTACACCTCAGATTATATAGTCGTGGTGCTTAGGCAAAGCCCTGCACGGATCACATCACCAACACCGTCACCACGCTGTCGTGCTGACAAAACTCTCCCTTGTCCGCAACTGATCAAGAGCTTGAGGGACGTCATCGTGCTGAACGTGTGCTGAACACGGAGGTGCCGTACGTTCGGTACTTGGATCGGTTGGATCGCGAAGACGTTCGACTACATCAACCGCGTTACTAAACACTTCCGCTTTTGGTTTACAAGGGTACATGGACACACTCTCCCCTCTCGTTGCTATGCATCTCCTAGATAGATCTTGCGTGATCGTAGGTAAATTTTTTGAAATACTACGTTCCCCAGCAAGATGAACGATCCCGCGTACCACCCACGAACAGTCCCTCGAACTGAAGATTGAAAGCACGACCTCTCTACTTGGTTGCAAGCGTGCATCCTTCATGATCCGGCAGCGCTTCACCGTCCAGAGCTAATCATCACCAGAGAATTAGAGAGAGGATTTTAGAACCACACTAGGCTTCTAATTATGAGGAGAAGAGGATTAACCACACCCTAATTAGTCAACTAGCACCAATAAGAACATGAGCTAGAAGAACTAGAGGAGGCTCCAAAACTTGTATATTCAATTATGGTGAAAGCACAAGTTCTCCCTGAGTGATTTTGGTAATTAATGTCAACTTATCTCTTGTTGGACTAATATTTTTATCCAGTATATTTCAGATGAGTTCAACAGTGGAGTGGCATGGACAAGAGGATGTGGAACCCCTTCAAGATGCTAAGGACAAACATTGGCAAAATCTCAAGACTCTACATTTTCATTTTAGTGGTCCAAGATCACATTGAGTCCATAGGAAAAGCCAATACTATTAAAAGGGGATGAGGTGTTGTTTAATGGCTTGCTTGCTCAAAGTGCTTAGTGATATGCTCCAAAGCCCTCAACCACTTTCTCATTTTCACATATGTCCTAAACCTAAAGTCAAACTCGGCCACCGATTTGATTTATCCGGCGCCACTGAGTTCACTTGACATAGCCACTGCTAGAAATCCTAATCAGTTCGGTCTCACCGATGGGATCTCGGTCTCATCGAGATGGGCTTGAAAACTCTCTGATTGCCTGTTGCAATTATTTCAGTCCCACCGAGATATGCAATAGGTCCCACCAAGTTTGCTTGACCAACTCTCTGTTTGCTTATTACCAAAATCGGTCTCACCGAGTTTGTGTAATCGGTCAAACCGAGTTGTGGTTTTACCCTAACCCTAGCACATAGGTCCCACCGAGCTGATCATGTCGGTCCCACCGAAAACTCTAACGTTCACATTTTGAACCATATCGGTCTGACCGAGTTTCACTATTCGGTCCCACCGAGTTTGGTAAATTGTGTGTAACGGCTAGATTTTGGGTGTAGGCTATATATACCTCTCCACCCATCCTCCATTCATGGAGAGAGCCATCAGAATGTGCCTACACTTCCAGCATTCATTTTCTGAGAGAGAACCACCTACTCATGTGTTGAGACCAAGATATTCCAATCCAACCACAAGAATCTTGATCTCTAGCCTTCCCCAAGTTGCTTTCCACTCAAATCATCTTTCCACCATATCCAAATCTGTGAGACAGAGTTGAGTGTTGGGGAGACTATCATTTGAAGCATAAGAGCAAGAAGTTCATCATCAACACACCATCTATTATCTTTTGGAGAGTGGTGTCTCCTAGATTGGTTAGGTGTCACTTGGGAGCATCCGTCAAGATTGTGGAGTTGAACCAAGGAGTTTGTAATGGCAAGGAGATCGCCTACTTCGTGAAGATCTACCCAAGTGAGGCAAGTCCTTCATGGGCGATGGCCATGGTGGGATAGACAAGGTTGCTTCTTCGTGGACCCTTAGTGGGTGGAGCCCTCCGTGGACTCGCGCAACCGTTACCCTTCATGGGTTGAAGTCTCCACCAACGTGGACGTACGATAGCACCACCTATCGGAACCACGCCAAAAATCTCTGTGTCTCCAATTGCGTTTGCACACTCCAATCCCATCCCTTTACTTTCTTGCAAGTTACATGCTTTCTTGAAACGTATTGTGAATGTTTAAACTTGTGCTAAAACTCCACCTTAACTTAGAAGAAATAAAAAACTGCTACTTTTCTTTGTTGAGGGTCTAATCACCCCCTTCTAGACACCTCTTCTCAATCCTTTCATGTGGCCAATACCTCAAGTATATATAGGTTAGAGGGGGAGAGGAGTGATGCCACCAAGGAGGGAAAGCCTCCTTGGGGCGCCATCCAAAGGGGGGAGGAGTTGGACTCCTTCCCTAGTAGGATTCACGCCCCCCCCCCACACAAGGAAAGGGGCACCTCTTGGCCTTTTAAGGCCCGTTGATATATAAATTAAATATAAAATGTTCTAAATACTTATAGACCATTATATTTTTTTAATATCTTTAAAAACATTTTCCACCTATATATAATACTCCCTCCATCCTGAAATACTTGTCGGAGAAATGCATAAAAATGAATGTATCTAGAACTAAAATACGTCTAGATACATCCATTCCTCCAACAAGTATTTCCGGACGGAGGGAGTATATCGACAATACCCGGTATTACCCGATATTCACCGAAACCCTTCGGGTGACCCCGAAACACTTCCGGATCCTCTCAGAACTATTCTAAATATTAATAAAACAATTCCACAAATATATTCTCATCACTCCTATCCTACTAACACTCAAAAGATCATGTTTTCCTTAAGCTTGTGACCCCTAGGTTCGTTAACTCATAGACATGAACGAAACAGTTCATTCAATGACCGACAGCGGGACCGTGGAAGTCCGTATCGGTCCCTATGAGTACACGAATGATATTCGAGTGAACCTTAGGTTATCATGGGATGTTCCCTTTGCTTCACGATACTTTACAAAACCCGCTTTGCATCGGTATGCTCCTGAGTCATCACCATGCTCACTATACCGTTGCCACCGTTACCGGTTTTGTTCTTCTTTCTCGTTAACGTGTTCCGGCATCCCCGTGACGTAGTCACCTGTGTCTGGACATATGATGATGGATGCCGTCACACGGAGAGGCCCCTAAGAATATATCTCCATTGTTGGAGGAGCAAATCCCACTCTTGAGCTATCCGACCACTTGTCAAACTTTCCGATGAACTTGTAAGTTGTCGTTATGATCATCGTGTTACATGTGACGTTTGAGAAACCCCAAAGCCCACCGCATGGTAAGAAGTGACCATGATACTCTCATGGTCTAAGGAGCAAAATCACACGTTAACACTCCATGTTATTACAATTGAATACAAACAATATTAATTCAATTCAAAACAAACAAGTTTGGGTCGATTCAATATGATCGTTCCAACGTCATAATCTCAATGTTGTTTCAGGACTATAGTTACACTTAATGCTATCCTAAGATCCGGAAAACGTGATCACCCACAACACTTGAGTTAGTCCCAGAGGCAAGACTAGGAACCTTTTATTTAACCATTTATCATTCCACGCGTGCATATGCGTTTTCCACTGAATCACATATTCTAGGATCATAGCAGTTATAGCATGAAATATAAACTCTTAATTGTGAATATGGAAATATAATAATACAAATATTGTTGCCTCTAGGGCATATTTCCAATAGTTACACCCTCTTTTGGATGTGGTGGTAAGATGCCACAATAGTAGTTAGGATGAAGTCGTTTTGCCTTTTGGGTATATGATGGTGCATGCATAAGTTTTTTTGTTCCATGTGTAGTGTATTCCTTTGCTTGTTGCTTGAATTGTTACTCTTTTGTCAATGCTAGGTGAAGTGGTATGTGGTGCAGAGAGGGAAGGTTCTAGGGGTTTACAGTTCATGACAAACAACCAATAATAAGTGCCTCGTTACACATTCAACTTCTTCAAAGGGTCTAAGAGTAGATAGAACGCACAATATGCTTATTCCAAGTTTGTGCTCAAATAGAAAAGCAATGTTGAAGCAGGCAACTCTCCTGTTCAGTTTGGGCCATGTGAGATGATTGTAACGCTGTTTTATTTGTGTGATTGTTCTGATCATATGTAAGGTATATATGGTAAGATCATCACATGGGATACAAAGTAAGTAGACCTGGCCAAATTTACGCAACCAAATGTCATGCAATCCATCAACACAAGTATTTGAATGTCCCAGGTGAGATACATATGCAAGGAGAAAAAAGATACAAGCAACCAAACATGCTCATAGTAGATTGATGACCATGCCTAAACTATAGCTGGCCAAGTGGGTCGGGCTAACCAGGCCGACCCATGAGCACGCCGGCATGGCCCGCCATAGGCCAGGCACGACACGGGCTAAACGGGCCGGGCCCGACACGCGGCATGCCCTAGGCCGTGCTTGGGCTGCTAGCCTAAGCACGTGGGCCGGCACGGCACGGCCCGATTACGTTTTTTCTATACATCTCTATATGGCCCAACAGATAAAAATAGGCTAAAAAAGTCCAGTGTGTCAAATAGCAGACGAACTAGCTGGCCTGGCGTGCTAGTGGGCCGACTCGATTAGTAGCTGGGCCGTGCCTGGGCTGCGACCTCCCGCCCGTGGGCCGGCACGACACGGCCCGGCTATCAGTCGTGCCGTCGCGGGCCGTGTCGTGCCAAGCACGTTTACCGCGGGCCGAGCCGTGCCGGCCCGTTTGGCCAGGTATGGCCTGAACAACAAAATATGTATATGCACCCTATTCAGAAAACAGAAGAAGTATATTTAGCGTGAATCGGAAGATTTGCAACAATAGCACATGGGTCCATGACTTCGCACCAAAACCATCAATGGTCAACATGACATCCAGTTTAGCCAGCAACATGGTTCCACAGAGAGAAAAGACATACACACTCGACGGTCAGACGACAAGCAGGAGCAAATCGAGAGAGTCACATGTTTCTTAATCTAAAGCTGTAAGCCACCATTGACCTCCTATAGCTAAGTTAATCAGCACTAGTCCTACGTAGCCCAACTGGGCTAGCCACCCCACTACTCTTTATTTATTTTATTAAAAGCTTGCGAGTACTCTTCATTTTAGTAAGTTTTTAGCTTGAATAATTTGGACCAAACCAAACCCCCCACTATGTCTCCAAATCATAATACTCCACTCCTCTCCACCTTGTCACTCTAGAGTCGGCGGACTTCCTCTGTCCCTTCTGCCTTTACTCCCTTCACCGAATTCCCCAAACCCCAGCTCGCCGCCGCCCGCATTGCGACGCCGGCCCCGGAATACGAGGACCCGTCGCGTCGTCTCAGATCCAACTCGGAGCCTTCCCCGCCGGGGCCGCCGACCAGAGCTTTTCCCCGCAAGAAATGGCGCCATTCGAGCGGGTTCTTGGGAAGACGCTTCTTCGCTAGGACCGCAGCAGGGGGCTGTGATGGAGAGCGCCTCCAATGAGGAGATGCTGCCCCCGGCGCTGCCTCTGGCGACGCTGATCGGCCGCGAGCTCCGCGGCGGCGGCTCCGAGCGCCCGCTCGTGCGGTACGGCCACTCTGGCTTCGCCAAGCGCGGCGAGGACTACTTCCTGGTCAAGCCCGACTGCCTCCGCATCCCCGGCGACCCTTCCTCGGCCTTTTCCGTCTTCGCGGTACGCGCACTGTCTTATTCGCAGCGCCCCTTTTGTTTTTTCTCTCTCGGGTTCGGCCATGTGAGGGCGTGTTTGTTTCTCGGATCTGCTGACTGTAGGTGTTCGACGGTCACAATGGCGTGTCCGCGGCGGTGTTCAGCAAGGAGCACTTGCTCGACGACGTGATGAGCGCCGTGCCGCAGGGTATCAGCCGCGAGGACTGGCTGCAGGTGCTGCCGCGCGCGCTTGTGGCAGGCTTCGTCAAGACAGACATTGACTTCCAGCGCAAGGGTGAGACTCAGAGAGAAGGTCCTTGCAATGCCGTTATATTCCCCCGCGAATCTCATCACTAAGATGCTGTTAACTCTGGGAATTGGTGCAGGGGAAATGTCAGGGACGACGGCGACGTTGGTCATCATCGATGGATTCACCGTGACTGTGGCGTCAGTCGGAGACTCCAGGTGCATCCTTGACACTCAAGGTGGTGTGGTCTCTCTGCTAACCGTTGACCACAGGCTAGAGGAGAATGTAGAGGAGCGGGAACGTGTCACGGCGAGTGGAGGGGAGGTCAGCCGGCTGAACCTCTGCGGTGGACAGCAGGTAGCGCTCTACTGGGAACAGCTTGGGGATACAACTGCATGTTTGGATATAAACTTTGGGGTAAATTGTTCTGTTTATTTTTATATAGGTTGGCCCTCTCCGATGCTGGCCAGGTGGACTGTGCCTTTCAAGATCAATTGGGGACACCGATGTTGGGGAGTTCATCGTGCCAATTCCACATGTCAAGCAAGTGAAGGTGAATTTTGGAAGTTTGATCAAATGCCATGAGCGTAGCTTATTCTAGTGTATCTTGACTAACATGTGTGTCTTGGGCTTGCCATAGCTATCCAATGCTGGAGGGAGGCTAATAATTGCATCAGATGGAATATGGGATGCAGTGTCCTCAGAGATTGCAGCGCAGGCGTGCAGAGGTTTGCCTGCGGAATTGGCTGCAAAGCTTGTTGTTAAGGTCAGTAAGCATTTCACCGCAGTTGTTAAATTGTCCCATACTTCGATGGTATGCTTGATTGTCTTGACCATCTAACTGAGATCAATTTTGCTTGTACAGCAAGCTCTAAAGACAACTGGATTGAAAGATGATACAACTTGTGTAGTTGTTGATATCATCCCATCTGATCATTGTTCAACACCGCCACCATCGTCTCCAAAGCAAAATCAGAACAAGTTGAGGTTTCTTCTTTTTGGTAGGAGGTCCCATAGCTCTGTTGGAAAGCTTGGTAACAAAAAAAAGTCTGCTTCATTTGGATTTGTGGAGGAATTATTTGAAGAAGGCTCTGCATCGTTGGAAGAAAGGCATGTTCTTATTTTTCTCTTACAGTTCATATTGTTTTATATACTATGCATATCAGTAAAGTACATGGTTTTTAGTTGTGCATTTATTTGTCATATGTGAATCTTGTGTTTGTCATTGGATAATTTCCTTTTGCTTCACTTTTATCTCCTTATCCCTGGTTTAGTTTGATGATATACAATACATCTTTGGGATGGTGAAGAACAAGTGGTTGTATCCACCCCCTAACTGAACGTTTCTGGATTAGCACTGGTAGTCTTTTTTTTTTGGGGCGTCAGTTGTTCAATCTCATCTGTAGCTATTTAATATTTCATGAAAAGCAGTAAAGCAACATTGCACAAGCTCCCCATGAATTGGTCTTATGTATCATGTCCTGGGTACCAGACATGCCTTTATGTTTGGTGCTGTTGAATTACTGGACCTATTTTTCCACTCTCTTGGTTAGGTGCATATAGCTGGTGTACTTGCCAGATATGTATTCACGCTCATGGTGACAGTTTTCTGTTCTTTGTGGTGGCCTTGTCCATTTCTCTTGGTGGCATTGTCCTTGAGGCATTACTTAAATATGCCGTCTAGTTGAAAATTAGAATGTAGACCAAGGTCAAAGGAGCCAAGTAATACACGAAAAATATTTTGCTCGTCACATTCTGACTGGAGATGGACAACCAGGATTTTGAGATGACTTCTATTTGTATAGTCATTTGATGAGTTGTTGTGCTTCTTCCAGTCACAGAACATAGGTAATGTAATAGAATATCACCTTTCTTAGTTTGCATTTATCTTGCAGTAGTACTTCTGTAGACTAGTAGGTGGTCTAGAAAGATAGGATTCTTATCTTGGATGCCACTACAGCGCCTTAATACGGATCCTACTTTTCTCATTGTCAGTAGAGGATCAGGTTTGCAAGAATGGTTAGCACTGGAATGAACAAACTGCATCTGCCGCTAGGAGCATCTCACTTTGGCTCTTCCATATACGATTTGCTGTATAATAAATTAATGGCCTCAGTCATTACATGCTTCTCTTATCAGTTTGTCCACTTGGCTGTTGAGATATATTGCTGATTGACATTTTGTTTGTTTGAGGAATGCCATCTGGTATTCTACTTCACCGTGTTCATTTTAAGCCTTTTGACAGCATACTAACATCTTGTCCCCTGGCTTTTGCAGGTTTGGTAGGAATTCCCTGTCAAAAGCAAATTTGCCCCCATTTCGCTGTGCAATCTGTCAAGTGGACCAAGTGCCATTCGAAGATTTAATAACAGATAATGGGGGAGGTTACTGCTCTGCCCCGTCAACACCATCGAGCTGTCCTTATCTTTGTTCCGGCTGTAGAAAAAAGAAGGATGCAATGGAAGGTAAAAGATCTAATCGCTCGACTGCATGCACTTGAAAGTACCAATAGCACTGACTGGTGCTCGTCCATGAGAACTAGTATTCTGGTTCAGTTTTTCTGCTCTATGTGAAAAGAGGAGAGAATAAACTGTTTGTCACTGGATCGAAGAATTATTTGGGTGAAACTAACTGTGTTCTGGCCTGAACTGAACAAATTGGGCCGCTAACAAGCTTGTTGTCTATCAAGAGCGGTGATGAAATTTCCATTTGCTCTGAGAAGATAGCTCCCTGAAATTCAGCACTAGGTTTTTCTCTGTACCTTAGCCTGTAAAGTGAAATTACTAGCTTAAAAATGTTTCAGGAAGCAACGGCAAGACTCCTCCTTGCTGTTTTGAAATGTACCTTGTATGGAACCGAACTGACTAATGTTTGATGCTATCCTTATCGAAGCTACTACTGCATTCTGGGTTGGTTTTTGTTGTGCTTGTCATGTAATTTCACTACTAAATCTGATCAGCAGGGAGACAGCGGCGCAACTTGTCTGGAGGTAAGATAAAACTCTTGACTGGAGATTGGTTGATCTCATAACCCAAATGCTGTACAATTGTTTCCCGCTGTGTTCTGATGACTGGATCCTCTGACATTTAGGAGGCAAGTTAGGTAGGTACAATGGCCTCCATGTTTAAAATAGAGAAGGCAAGTCATAGAGATGATACTGTTCGCATATATGTATACTAATAACTTCCCTTGAGTCAGAGTATCTCGTTCCCACTGCAAGGTGAGGATAACAGAAAGCATACTATGAATATTGACATATGGTAGAGGACATCGCTTTCTTCCTTTTTGTTGAAGTGTTGTTCCTGGCCTTGAGCGCTGAAGCATCCAAATATCGTCATGTTAATTTATAGAGCTGCCGCTGCCAGCTATGCCCATGTCAGCAAAGAATTACAGGCTTACTTCCTTGAGCTGTTTTTTTTTCAAACCTAGTTCCCTCAGCTGTTCTTTTTGAGCAAATAAAGAACTGTAATCTAAACAGGGAAGTCCCAAACCCTATTTGGCGCCTGGCGCCGGTGACGGTACAACCCCCCCCCCCCCCCCCCCCCCCCCCTCCCCTATCTAAGTGTAATCAGTCCCTCCAAAAGGAAAAATTTCAGAGACACCAGAGTTGAACCTTCTACAATCTTAATTCTCGGTCATACCGAATGAAACTCACTCACTTGGTGAAACCGAAATATTCAATCGACTATTCCATGGCACGTCGGTCAGACTGACGAAAAATGCTAAGGTAACATCGAAGCATGTTCCTTATCATTAACTAGCCATCGAAAAATCCAATTGATTCTGCTTGGAGACTCCGAAAAATGCTAAGGTAACATCGAAGCATGTTCCTTATCATTAACTAGCCATCGAAAAATCCAATTGATTCTGCTTGGAGACTCCAAACTGCACATATAAGAGAAAGTTTGCCAAACGTTTTCTATTGAATTATACTTTCCGGGCTTTACTCAATGACCCTCTATTACAAACTCTCCAAATTACCATGACACTTCTTGTGCAAATTTATAATCCTTACCATTTGACATATACAAACAAGAGGACTTAACCCTTCTTGGAAATTGATGTCAAAGGGAAAGAGATATGCACATCAAAGCTTATATCTAAAGGGGTGAGAACTTATCTATTAAAAGTGATATGCACATCGGGAGAAACTGGTATTGAAATTGTTATTTGATATTTATCAAGATTTTCTCTTACCTCATAAACCTACTCCCAATAAAAGTCTCATGATACATGGGGAGAAGAAATCCAATAGGAGGGGGGGGGGGTCTTTGGAAACATTAAATTTCATACAAGTAGTACTCATTCTTATGCATGTCTTCCCTATCTTAGTTAATTGCAGTACTTTTCATGTTCTCAGTGAGATCCTTGTGTTTTCTGACCTTATTTTCACAAGTTTATCTCTTCATGAATCCCTGCTTGGTATTTCAGTTTTGTGTGTGTATCTTTCACTTTAATGTCATCTCTTTCTTGTTGTAAATATATGTATTTAGCTAGGATTCATGTCCCTTTGCTATGCACTCCACCAAGATTCATGTGATATAGAAGAGTCTCCGGTACCTATTCAATTGTGCATTTGCATTCCAAAAGAAAAATTCTAAATATGCCTAATCTTAGGGGAGCTCCTATATATCTCAGGTTTGTCAAAACTTCATATTGTTCTTCAATTAATATTTCTTCATTACAGCTTTGATTTATGTTGTCATCAATTACAAAAAAGGGAGAGGTTAAAAGCACATTCACCCCCTTGATCGTTCGGTAATTCATGTCAACACACATATTGTTGGACTAATGTTTTCCTTGAGAGTATTTCAGGAAGTTCAACTTAGGCAAAACTTTGGAAAGTGAATGTGGACCCCTCAAGATACTAAGTACAAGTGTTGGCCAAGCCCCAAGACTCCATTTTATGTTTCAGCGATCCAAGATCACACTGAATCCATAGGTATGCCATATCAAAAGGGGATGAAGTTGTGATCATGGACTCACTACTCAAGCGCTTAGACATCAAGCTCCAAAAGCCTCATTCAAATTCTCACATTCTACTATGTCACAAACCCTAAGTGAAACCCAGACTCACTGAAAGAGACACACCTAGAGTCATTGAGCCATTCATGACATAGTCGTTGCCTAAACCCTAGAACTTCGGTTCCACCGAGTTAACACTTCACTCCCACGAAGAGCACTTGCCAACCTTCTGTTTTCAACTGAAATTCATTCGGAATTTCCGAGCGGTTTTAGTCGGTGACACTGAAGTACGGAAGGTGCTTAGGTCATCACAACTCGGAGCCACCAAACGTTTTCACCCTGTCTCATTGATTGAAAATGCCTAAAGTTCAAACCTTTTGTACTGATTGGTCTCACTGAGTGGTTTCACCCGGTCCCACTGAATAGTGCATAAAGATGTGTAATGGTTGGATTTGGTGCTGCTATACCCCACCCACTCCACCAAACTCTCAAAGAGCAACTAGAGGGAAGCATAAACATTCCATACCCATATTTCTGAGAGAGATTTCCGCATCCTTCTGTTGAGATCACAGGGGTTCCACTCCAGCCATAGAACCTTGACTTCTAGTCATCTCATTGCTTTCTACCCAAACCCTCTCCCATCCCAAGGCCAAAATCCGTGAAAGAGTGTTTGAGTGTTGAGGAGATTATCTTTTGAAGCACAAGAGCAATAAGTACATCATCAACAAACCCACCTATTACTTTTTAGAGGGTGGCGCCTCCTAGATTGACTAGGTGTTCTTGGGAGTCTTCAAATCTCGTGAAGAAACCAAGAAGTTTGTGAGGGCAAGAAGATCGACTACTTCGTGAAGATCTACCCGAAATGAGGCTACTCCCTCTTGGGCGTAAGCCATGATGGGATATGCAAAGTTGCTTCTTCGTGGACCCTTTTTGGGTGGAGCCCTTTATGGATTCGATTCCCTCGTGGAATCTCGCAACCGTTATCCCTGAGATCATTGATATGGGAGATTGAAGCCACTATCAACATGGACGTATGATAGCACCATATATCGGAACCACGGGCCAAAAATCTTCCCAGTCAACCTTTGTTTTCGAATCTCAAACTCTAGTACCTAACTACTGACATTTGCATGATTGTTATTTTTCACTGCCCATACTCTAGATATGCATGTGTAGGCTATACTTGTTGCTATTTAGCTGATGCCAAAATCTACCTAAAAGTTATGAAACATTATAATTGCTAATTGGTCCTTGCTAATCTCTATCCATCACCCCTCTAGACGCCTTTCAATCCTACAATAACGTGGGCAATATTTGTGCATATTCTCGCGAATTTTCTTTTTGTATAACTATTTCAATTTGACAATCTTATTTGGCCGTGCTTAGTTAAATCGCACATGGTTCTCTACAAGTGAGTGTGTATGATAGGATAAGAAACACGTTGTCGAGAATCAAATTGTATGCGTTTGCACAATCATCGCACATGGTATGGAACAACGAAACAAGTGTGCTTGGACTCTACAACAGACCCCCCCCCCCCCCCCGAAATGATTTTGGATGGTGTGCGATAGCTCCTAGTCCCACACATGAGCTTTAAATCAACCTTGTCCGATGCTAAACGCAATCTCACTCATAAAGTAGAAGGTCAACACGCACAATGGAATGAACCATCATAGACTTAGATGAAGCGTGTGTGGGGGTTGAAACAATCTCACACATTTAGGTGCTCTGAACCGTGTCCAATAGGACCTAAATCACAAACGTTTCCCCTTTCGTGATCGTGTGTAATGGTCCAAACAATCACACACATGTAAGCGATAGATCCCTGGTCACAAATGTTTGCTTATTTTTCGACCGTGTGCATTTGTTTAATCATCGCACGCACATTGTTTTAGAAATTTGTGTGCGGCGGACTACCCATTTACACATGTTTTCTCCAGTCATGTGCATGACTGCTCGTGTGGTTTTAAACCGTATGCAATGACCCTATCTATACCAATTGTCACTCTAATAACTTGATACTTCATAGCTACTACAGGATAACATGCGCTTTACAACGCCGTCCTTTGGTTTTGAAATTAAGCCTATTTTCTCCCAAAACTTATTATGTCAATTCACATTCCGTGCTTACTGTGGAGGCGGTCGAGCAAACACGGACCCCCGCGGGCTGTATTGGGTTGGTCATGTAGGACAATCCTTGAGGTAGGAAGGTTTCATTTTATTTTTTATTTTTTTGTCTACCCTTTTGTCCATGTTTTACTTTCCTGTTCATTTTTATATTTATTTTATTTTTATTTTATACAATTCATGATTTTTTTATAAATTTATGAATATTTTAAAAATTCAGGAACATAATTCAAAATCTTGAATATTTTTTAAAATTCAAAATAAATATAAAAATTGTGAATATATTTTTAAAATCCATGATTTTTTACATTTAAAAAATTTAAAAAAATTCTGACTATTACTAAAAATCATGAACAATTATAAAACTCATGAACAGTCTTTTAGAACTCATAAATATTTTTTATTAATCGTGAAGAATTTTAAAATTTATTAAATTTATTTTAATTCAAGAATGTTTTTAAAATTGTAAACATTTTTGGAAATTCACAAAAAATACATTAATATTCTTTTTAAAATGCTTTAATGGGATGTGGATTTCGATACTGTCATGCAGGACCCATGACCCTACCATACCCTTACATGTGGGGTCCACTTCTAAGAAAGACTTTGGAGCTCTTCTATGCCTCTATTCCTAGGGAGCTTAATAATTTAGGATTACCTCGGGCACGTGGACGAGAGCAAAGCTGCGAGGCGCCGTACGCTAAAGCAAGTATAGGCACGTCCGTTGTGGTCGTTTCCAAGAAAGATTTCAGGCTTACTTCATTTAAATGTCCTCCGTACGCTGAGAAAGTTTACAAGTTCATTCATTTCACTGTCCTTTGCGGACAGAGAAAGGTTACAACTTACAAGTGGGGCATCCTTTGCCTTGGGAAAAATTGACACACAACCGAATAAAGTCTACTAAGCAGCAAGTACCTTTTACACACAGGAGATCGAGGCTCCTAGCATGGAGAAAATCCAGATTAGTGCTTTTGTAATATCACATTTTACAAGACCCCCATGTGCTACAAATCCTATCACGCTACCTACTTTTATTGCCTTCTCTCTGCATGCATCACCCCAACCCACGAAACAACAACGACATGTGAGTAGTACGTGTTAGCAACTTAGCACTTAGCAGACAGTTAGTCACAGCGAGGCACTGCATGCATGGATCACAACCTCGCCCCGGTGCTGGAGAGCAGCAGCCCGCACGGCTGAGACGAGCCACTGAACTGCAGCATGTCGAAAGGGTCCCTCGTCGCGTCGAAGCCATCGGTGATCCAGGGCTCGCTATGGTGGCGGCGGTGGTGCTGGTGCAGAACATCCTCCAGGCCCAGGGCGGCATCGTGGAGGGGCAGCAGGCCATGGTCCTGTGGCTGTGGGTTCGCCTCGCCTGATCAGACACAAGAAACAAAAGTAAGAGTGAGATGATGGGGGGCTACGGCCTTAGGACGGAACCAACCAACAAACACCTGGTGGGAGAAGACTGACCACCTTGAGGAGGAAGGCCCGGCATCTGCGTGCTCGCTGGACCCGGCGGCACCGGCGCTGTCGGCGACTGGTCGGCGCTCTGCGACTGCACCTTGAATTCCACGATGCGGCTCGGGAACTTGTAGGCGTCCTGCTGCAGCTTCACCACCAGCGCCTGCATGCAACGCGATGCTGTTATGTTTACGAACGATCCACATATTGTTCATGAGAGACACAGACCGAAATGAAGTGCAGTACCTTCTGCGTTGCGGTGAGGGCATTCACGGAGAAGCAGTTACTCCCGACCACGACCCCGATGATTTCATGGATGCAGTTGAAGAGCAGGATGATCCCGTGCCCGCTGCAGTAGGAGTAGAGCTTGTCGTCCAGGACGCACTCCCGGGCATGCTCCACGGTTGACTCCCACATTTTGTTCGACATCCCACTGCCGAGCAACTGAAAATGGCACACGTGATGAGAATATATAGTTTGTAGAGTACGTGAAACTCTGTAGAAAGAGGCAGGCCAGGTTCTTACGCCGCGCAGTCCATATTGGTCCATCACCAAGTTCCTGAGGAAGTCCTGAACGGTGTGGATGCCAAAGTCAGCGAGCTTCTTGTGGAAAACACCGTCTTTCCCAATCTTCTCCAAACGCCATACGTCGTCAGCCAACGCAGGAGGGTGATGCTTCTTGTAAACTGAAGAATAAAAAGTTCAACCAGTCAGTTAGACTACAAGGAAAAAAAAAACATTGCGTTTGGTTAAAATATGTACTGTATTAATAATCACAAACCTTCACCACGGTGATCCTTCACCAGGAAGGGGTTGCTGACAGCCTCCTGCACCCTCTCTTCGATGGAGCTGGCGCGAGACATCCTCGCGCCGAGCCTGAACTTCCTGCTCCTGATCCAGCTGGAGTTGTCCGTGAAGGAGATGTCGCGGACAGAGGCCACGCCTTTCTCGAGCACAATGACCACCTCACCGGACAGCAGCGGCCTCTTGCCTTCTCTCTCGAAGACTATGCTCTCGCTGAACTCCTTCTCGGTGTGCTCAAGGCGCTCGTCAGCGTTGAAGTCGCCGTCCAGGACGAGGAGCTCCACCTTCATGGAGGACAAGGGGCCTGAGGTGATCAGCTGGTTGTTGACGGCGTCGGTGAGAACAATTCGAAGTGGCTGCTTGTTCTCTGCCTCTACCCTGTTGCCCGTGAAAAGGGTCTGAGGCAGGTTGCCCTGGAACTGCAGCTTGTATCTTTTACTGCTCGTCTTTAACTGAAGTGGAAGCCTGAGTAATGCAGAGCAGAAATTTAGTCAGAAAAACAGGAAGGAACCTAGTATAACGTAACACTTTCGGCCAAGGTAGAATTAGCAGCCCTATAATAAAGTTAAAAAAGGAACTACTACACTGGCTAATGTTTGTAACAACCATAGGCTGGCAATTTAAAGGGTTTTCAACAGCATTACGAGTAGTACATTCAGGTCCATATTGTTTGTTACGACTTCAAAATTGCAAATTCAGCAGTGAAAATGATCTTCAGAGTTATATCTGCTTCATAATATTGTCGCTAGTAGTGCTTAGTAGTAACCTTGGATAGCATGTAAATGAAGCATGTACCTGTTCACAGAAGATTGAATCACTAAACACAGGAGTAGTATTTAGGCACTAACCTGTGAGCCGAATCGATGTGGCGGATAAGAACATTGTGCACTTCTTCCTGCACCTGAATCCGCAACAGAGTCAGCGCATTGCTGCCGAAGAAGCGAGTTCTGCAGAGTAAACAAACATGAAGAGAAATGTGCTTACAACTCGGCGCAGAAAGGGCTCCAGCTTGGGCAGATGCTTCTGCATGTACTGCGCGCCAATGGCCTCCTGCATCGAGCTACTACTGCACAGAGCAAAAGGTGCCAAGCATCGTCAGAACCAAGCAAACTCAAAGCCTGAAACCATTCTGTAGAGAAGCAAGAATGCACTCACTTGAGAAGCGTTCGCCGGCGCTTGGCGTCCGGGGAGGCGAGCTCCTCCTCGTCGCCGTCCACCACCTCCTCCTCCACGATGTCCAGCACCCTCTTCAAATCCATCACGGACTTGACTTGCCTAAGCTCACTTCACTAGCTAGCTTCACCTGAGGTGAGTGAGGTACGTGGGCGGCGTAGGAGTCTGAGCTGGCTGTGCAAGTGATGACCACGTACGTACGTGGGCTATAAATAGCGGCGGCAAGGAGCAGAGGAAGCAGCGCCGTAGCTTCTCTCCCCCTCCCCGCAGGGTGGTGGCGGGTCGGTCTCGTCAAGGACACGCTCCCCTCGCCGGCAAGCCAAAAGACCGTAAAGCCTCATCAGAATCCCTAGAAATGCCAAGATTCGGCTCGGGCACGCCCACCCACCCGGGGCTTTGGGCCTTTTCCTCCCCGCCCCTCCTCCCTCCCCTCCTCCTCTCTTTCAGTGCCCGTCGACAAAAAGGGCGCGGAATTTTGTCAGAAAGCGGCAAAGCGGCGAGGCGAGCCGTGCATGCATGGAGATCATGGAGATGATGATGATGGTGGTGGAGCTGGAGATGGGCTAGCGCTCGCCCGGCGCGTGCGTAGGGAGGCGTGCCGGCGTACGTACGTGGTGGTGGTGGTGGTGGCCGGTGCATGGCTGGATATCGATCGGAGAAGCTTCCGGGAAGCAGGCGGAGCTCTAGCATGGCGATGGGAGAGGCTGGGCGCGTAGGCTTTCGGGGACGAAAGATGGGTACAAAGGCCAGCTTTCCGCCGGGAGGGGGGAGCTGCTGCCCTTCTCTCGGGTGCTCGCCTGCTCGGGCGGAGAAGAAAGGAGGAGCAAAGCAGAGCTAGGAGAACAAAGCGAAGAATTTATTCTCCTCCGAGCTCATGCTCCTGCTTTGCGCTGCGTTCGTGTGCCTGTGGGGAGACGAGACGAGAGAGAGAGAGAAAATGAAATGGAGTGGACTTTGTCCATTTCCTTTTCTCTCCTTGTCCTCTTCGTCCGATCCGTCTCGCTTATCTGTAGAATCAGCTGAAAGGACTTTCCCGGTTATTGAACGAATGATGAATTGCTCGGTTATCTATTCATCATTTCTTCTCCACTGTCCCTTGGCATCTTCGTACAGTCCATCTCGCTTATCTGTAAAATCAACTGAGAGGACTTTGCGGTGATTGAGTGAATGATGAAATGTACAGTCATGAGTTCATCATTTCTTCTTTACTGAGCCGTCGAGTAGCACTGACTTGAAAATCACGGCCGCGGCTGGTCTTATTTATCTCCGGCGCGCAGATCCGCAGCCAACCATATGCCCGTGGGAGGACGGACAGAAGAGCGGATTTTCCATTCTCGCCCGAATTCCCGAAAAGGAATCCTAGAAAGCGAGGAGATATCCGGGTTTCTGCAGGCACCCTCCCCTGCAGAGAGCAGCTGCAGGATTAGATTACGAGGTATGTCTCTGGCTCTGGTGTGGGGGTCAGTCGGTCAGCTCTACCGTCGCCTTTGCTGGCCCCTAAAAAAAGCGGCTTATTACATCATGCTTGCTCCGGCCCTTTATTGCCACTGCTGCTATCTCCAAATCTCCCAGAAAGCACCCACCTCCCATGCATGTGAGGGGGGCGAAAGCCGGCTTTAGCATACGATGCTGATGCTCTCAGTCCCAGCCACTTTGGGCGTGTGCGCGCGCCATGTCCCTAGCTACTACTCACGTATCGGTATGGTGGTATCCGAGGCAATCGCCTGCTTCTCAGGGTTTCTCTTGGAGGTTAGGATTAAGGAGACAATTGGTCACACAGATGCTGCCGTGTGTTAGAAATATAGTACTATTTAGGTCTGAGTTAGAGATAACATCAACAAGTCTCCCTCCTTATTGTACACAATATACACCCCCATATCGATACAACACAACATCATTAGAAATATTTCATCATATAATTTGAGGACCGGACTAACTGTCGATCGTTATGTATATAGCGATAGATATGAACAATTCCCACATCGCGATGTCAAGCCGTCATGTGCTACAAACTTGGCGCACCACGACCCCGCACCACCACCACTCGAACCAAAAGCGCCGAGCAACCCCCCACGCCGCCCACACCACCACACCCTTCTTTGTCTCTTACCCCCGACGCAAGAAACGGTTTCTTCTCGGCTTCAGCGACCGCCAAAGTTCTCTTGTCTCTCAATCTAGAAGCCGCTTCACCACCATGATGGGTTTCTCTAAAGATCCCAAAAATCTCTCTTCTCTCCATCCTCTAAAGACCACAATTATGAGCACTGAATCAAAAAACTTACAAGGGGAGCATTTTTCTTGGGCGTAGAAATAATTCAAAAAAAATATTGTGTTCAAATGGGAGTTGTTGGTGGTATATGGACCGGTGGATATGCTCGATCTGCCGAGTTCTTAGGCGAGCTCTACAAAAAAATTCAAACAGTGACATGCCCTTTTTGTGATCGTGGCGATTTTAACTTAATCTGAGGGACGGTGGATAAGAGCAATCTTCGTATAAATAATCAAAGGAGTGTGGACATGTTTAATGATTGGGTTGCGGAACTCGAGCTAATCGAGCTCCATAGAATTGGCACTAGGTTAACCTGATCAAATAATCAGGACGACCCGGGGCGGGGCGTCCTAGATAGGGCGTTTGTGTCTACGAATTGGAAGAGCAAGTTCCCGAGGTGCTCTCTCATGGCGGACATTCACCTAGGATCCGATCACTGTCCTCTAATCCTATGTTTTGGTGAAATATCGCGGCGAGCATCGAAAAGGTTCTTGTAAGTGCATCAAGTGCCCCCTTTGTTCAGCGTAGAGATGCATATGTTGCAACAGTATTACAGTCAAACCCTGTTAGTGCATCTAGTGCCCCTTAGTGATTTTGGTGTATTGAAGACTTGTAGGTTAAGGGACTAATGCGTCTGTGAGTGTATACAGGTCTATAAGTCTATGAGGAGTTTGATATTTACAGAGAAAATTGACCCCTAAAAATGAATGTCTTCAACTGAAGACTTTGTGAAAGTGCGTTATATCTACTAGAGGGGGGTGAATAGGCGATTTTTATGAATTCTTCACTGAAGAATTTCAGGGTGTGGAAATTCCTAAGTGAAGAACTACTTGCAGTGGAATAAGTACTCAAGAGTAAGCATAGCAGAACATAGGCATGGTCATCATGATGAAATAAAGACAAACACAGAGTACAGAAGCGTAAACACAGGATAGCACAGGATGAAGACAAACAGACTGAAGAAATTGAACGGAGGAAATTGAGAAAGTCTCAGTCAAATTTTTCAAACACAGATATGAACAAGCACACAACACAGTTATGAGGAAATGAAAGAGTTGAGCAAATAGAACCAGTAAGCTTGGTGAAGACAATAATTTGGTAGACCAGTTTCAACTCCTGTCTCAGTTGTACATCTGGTTGGAGCGGCTAGGTATTTAAACCTGAGGACACACAGTCCTCACCGTATTCTTCTTGAGCTAAGGTCACACAGACCTCGCCCAATCACTCGTGGTAAGTCTTCAGGTGACTTCCGAACCTTCACAAACTCGGTCACTCGGCGATCCACAATTTCTCTTGGATGCTCTAGACCATGACGCCTAACCGTCTGGAAGAAGCACAGTCTTCAAAAGTAACAAGCGTCGGATCCACGCAGAATCAATCTCTCCAGTGATGCTCAATCACTTTGAGTTTGTAGGTGTTTGGGTTTGGGATTTTCCTCACTTGATGATTTTCGCTCAAAGTCCTCGGAGGATGAGATGCTCTCAAATGACAAGTGTCAGTTTCTCTTGGAGCAGCCAACCAGCTAGTGGTTGTAGGGGCGGCTATTTATAGCCTAGGGAGCAGCTCGACATGATAAGACATAAATGCCCTTCAATGATATGACCGTTAGGTGGGTAGATATTTGGGACAGCTGGCGCATAGCACAGGAACGGTCGGAAATTTGAGTATCAAATTCCTCAGGGCCATCATGTTCCTCACTGTGTAGGCAATCCGCACTAGCGAATTCCTAACTCCTCAGTCAGAACAAATTCCGAGAGACCAGAAGAACTTCGTCTCTATCACTGAAGAATATGACTGAACTGTATGAGATTTCCAATGGCTTCACTCGAAGGGATTGGTAGGTGTAGGATTTTGAGTTGAGCATCACATGGAAATTTTTCCTTAGTATTTCCTCGACCCCCTTTAACAGTACGATGTTTCCTATGACTCAAGAAAGAGAACATGAAACTACGAAAACAAAAGTCTTCACGCTTCATGTTCCTCGAATGAATACCAAGTCTTCAAGGTCACACCAATTTCTTCACTTTCAAAGTCTTCAGAAATCCAAAGTCTTCAATCGAAGAACTTCATTTTTAGGGGTCGACTTTCTCTGTAAATATCAAAATCCTCATAGACTTATAGACCTGTGTACACTCATAAACACATTAGTCCCTTAACCTATAAGTCTTCAATACACCAAAATCACTAAGGGGCACTAGATGCACTTACAATCTCCCCCTTTTTGGTGATTGATGACAATATAGGTTAAGTTTTCAACGGGGATAAACATATGAAGTGTAAATACTGATATTGAGGAATTTGGTTGCAAGATATAGAAGAACTCCCCCTAAAGATGTGCATAGTGAGGAATTTGCTTTTGAAGCAATGCACACTCTTGAAGAGTAGAATCATGGAGAACTCCCCCTATATCTTGTAATTCATACACGCATTTGACATATAATATGAAGAATTTGAAATGCATGATGAAATATGGTGACTGATGTAATTCAGCATGCGTGCATTAACGTTGATGAGGAATAAGCATGCAGAAAATCACAGCAAAAGTATTAGGCCACCATAGAGTTTAAGTTTACAACTTGATCCAGCAAAGTCTTCAAAAGAACGAGAGTTGCAACTTAGAAAAAAAACGCCCATATAAGATAGACCCGCTTGAAGACTAACTCAAATTTCTCCCCCTTTGTCATCGAATGACCAAAAGGATCAAAAAAGAGGACTAACGCCCCTGAAGAATATCAAGTTGATGAAGGAGCGCCAGCGTTGTTGGGGTCGTTTGTTGATGTAGGGCCTGCCGCAGTGTCGTCCAAGTCTTCATGCTCATCGGTGTCGCGCGATGAAGAATAGGAGCTGGCCACCAAGGAAGGAACCTTGACTTTCTTGTATTTCTTCGGTGGAGGTGCAGACCAGTCAAAATCTTCCTTGAGACCCATGTTCTTCAGATCTTCTTCACCATATACATGTGATAGAATGGCCCAGGTGCGACCGAAGACTTCATGGAGGTAGTAATGGTTTTTCTTCACTGCATTATGTGTAGCAGTCATGTTGTGAAGAATTGAACCAAACTGATGCTTAACCCATTTATGGTTTCGATCCACCTTCTGGTGAAGACTTAGAAGAAGCTCACGGTCAGTCATCACACGGGGAGCAGTGGATTGAGGATTTGGCTTGGATGCATGAGCAGCAGAATCATGAGTGGCAGAGTCATCATTGGTGGAATAAGATGCAGCTTTGCGAAACTGACCATCCAATGGACAAATACCTTCATCAATAACAGCTGGTGCCTTGCCCTTTTCATCAGCTGAGGAATAGGTCCGCTTGAGGACTTCAATCGGGGGCAAGTAGCTGAGGTGATTCTGAAAATCAGCCTTGTAGTTGAGTGAAGACCTTGTCCTGAGGAATCTCATAATCCAAGGTGCATAAGGCTTCAGCTCAAACGGAGAAAGTGAAACATTTGCCAGAGTCCTCATGAAGAAATCGTGATAATTGACAGGAATGCCATGAATGATGTTGAAAACCAGATTCTTCATGATGCCGACAATTTCCTCATCAGATGAGTCATGGCCTTTGATTGGACTCATATTCTTCATCAGAATGTGATAGACTGTCCTTGGTACATACTGCAATTCCTTCACGAGGAATTTTGTCCTTGAGGCTTGACCAGGTTTCAATGGCTTCATCAGCACTTGCATATAGTGATCAGTAAGCTCAGGCCCTTGGTACATGCAACGAGCTCCTTCAGGTGGAGGACTGATGGGCAGGGCGTGAAGTAATTCAGAGGCCGGTGCTTTGTAGTGAGTGTTTTCGGTCATCCAGTCCAAAACCCAGGAGTTCACATCGTCAACATCTCCTGTGATGTGCAATGTTGCGTAGAATTGAAGAATGAGTTCTTCATTCCAATCAACTATGTCTGTGCAAAAGTTGAGGAGGCCTGTGTCATGAAGCACACTGAGGATAGGTGTGAAGCATGGCAGTGATTCCATGTCCACATGAGGAATATGCTCGTGGTCGAAGACTTTGTCCTTGTTGAAGAGCACTGAGGAATAGAAGTTGGCCTGGCTGGCGGTCCAGAAGCGCTTCCTTCTAAGACGAGTAGAATCATAGGGATTGTAGTCAGTGAAGAACACGTGCTCGCCGAAGAAATCATCAGCCTTGAATTTCTGCTTCTTTGAGAATGGATCCTTTGGCTTGGGCTGAGGAGTGTCAGTCAATTGCATTATCACCTCAGGAATCACAATCTCAAGTTCTTCAGGCTGAGGAATTTCAGCTTCTACTCCAGTAACAGCCTGGGTCTTCAATTCTTCATTTAAATTTTCTTCAGCACTAGTGGCTAGAATTTCTTCATGGACAGACGGTGTGGCATGTGGTTCATCAGATCCCATTTGAACTGTAGTTATTGGGGATTGAGGAATTTGTTGCAACGGTGTGAACAGTGGAGAGTTGGGGTGCTGACTTTCCCAAAAGTCGTCATTCAACACAGGTGTGGTACAGCCAATGTCCACATCCTCATCTTCCATTTCTTCGACGCCGGCCTCTTCAGCAGTAAACTGAGGCATAGGCAAGGAGACAACTGGTGTTGAAGGGATTTCATCCACTTCAATTTCTTCATCCATCTGCTCTGACGAAGCAGCAGAAGGATTTTCTTCATCATATCCGCTAGGGATCACATATTCTTCATCAAAAGGGATGATTTCCTTTGATGGCATGCTGGAAACAGGAACAACATCAATTGGATTTTCAAATGAGCTGATCAATTTCTTCATCTTCTTCGGAGCTCAAGAATCTGATGAAGCTGATGCTTTCCTTTTCCTCACTGCTGCACGCTCTGCAGCCTTAGTCTTCTTCACATCTGAAGCGGATGGAAGGATCAGAATTGGGGTAGGCGCAGGAG
The DNA here is from genome assembly GCF_018294505.1 of Triticum aestivum. NCBI lineage: Eukaryota > Viridiplantae > Streptophyta > Magnoliopsida > Poales > Poaceae > Triticum > Triticum aestivum. The sequence goes on from NC_057805.1 coordinate 327,593,301, forward strand.
GAGCAGAGGAATGTGGTTGATTTTCTTCAGGCACAACCGATGGAGTTGCCTTGACCTCTTCATTTTCTTCAGGCGCACCACTAGTGGATGCCCTGGCAATTTCATCAGCGGCTGGAATGCAGTCATCAGCCCTGGAACTCACATTTTCTTCAGCAGCCTGAATGTCATCCGCGGTGCTGGCATGTTCTTCAGTCGGCCGAGCAGATGCTTCAGCCTGAGGAATTTCTTGTTGCGATGGGGCTGCAACATTTGACGTGAACTTTTCAGTTATCTTGACAAATCTAACTTCGGCTCCAAGCCAGTCAGCGTAGTAACGATCAAATTCATCACTCAGTTGCTTGATCTCAGCTTGTAAGGCAACGAGTTGTTCACGGGAAAGCTTCAGGACATTTTGCTTCAGAAAGCGTTCTTTCTTGTACTGCGCTTTCTTTACTCTTCTTCCTTGTTCAAATTTCCACTTTTCTTCTTCAATGAAGGCAGTCAAAACATGACTTTGACCAGGAGTGAGGTTCATCTCCGGCAAGGGCGTGTTGGGATCCTTGTGCCATAAGTCAATGAAGTCTAGGATCAGCTTTGGATCCAAAAGTAACGACACATTGCTGCCTTTGGCTCTAGTGGCCTTGACTTGTCTGTCTCTGATGATTTCAGCTAGTTCATCATCATCAGCTTCGTCTTCATCAGACGACACTTGGAAGGCGACCTGCTTCTTGTGAGGACTTGGGCGAGAACCTCGTCCAGCAGTGGCCTTTGTCTTCAGCAGAAAGGGGCCAGTTGAAGAATTTGGTGCAGCTGAAGAACTAGCAGAAGCTCCTGAGGCAATAGAGATGCCTGTCGTCCTTTGGCACGTGGCAAGATGCACAAGTGCTGAGGATTTTGTCGGAGCAGCTGAGGACTTTGGCGGAGGAGCTGAGGACTTTGGAGGAGCAGGAGCAGCTTGAGGAGTTGGCCGTGAGGGCTTTGAGGATTCTGGCCTTGAGGGCATAGCTAAGGAACTCGGCCATGAGGGCAATGAAGAGGAAGCACTCGGCTTATGCGCAGGCTTCTTTGCCATGGATTTCTTCAGCTTGCTAGCAGAGGCCTTAGTAGAGGCAGCAACAGCAGCAGAGTCCTCGTTGAATTTCCTCACTGCTTCTCTGGCTTGTCTAGCCAGCTTGGCTTGGCGCTTGGCCCATTCATCAGGATAATCCTCACCACGCTTGAGGCTAGTGGGATCTGCTTCTTGGCCAGGTGCCAATGGAGGTCTTGGGCATGGAGGGTTGAGTGCGAATTTCTTCATGTACTTGGGAGTTACATACCTGTACTCCCTCCACTCTCTTGCCCATCTCCTCTCTATCCTCTGTATGCGCACCTTGCGCTGATTTTTGTCCTCTTTTCCAAACTTGGCCTTATCAGGAGTGCAATAGTCTTTGTATATGTCATCAGGGATCTCAAAGGCAGTATTGATTTCAGGCCTCTTTCCTCCTTTCTGTGGCTTCTTACCGTCAGCCATTTTCTTCAGTTGAGGAATTTGAACAATTGAATTCTCTGAAGAAGTATGCAACTTTTCTTCGAGGAATGCTGCAAATGAGTTAAGTTGATGAGAACCTAGTGATTCAGCAGCGGACATGAGTACCTGTGAACAGAGTATAGTTGCGAGGAATTTGGAGAGGTCATATGCGTTCTCAGAAGGTTTTTCAAAAAGAACAAGTTTGAGGAATTTGACCAGATGAGTCTTGAAGAATTTCACTAAGCTTTCTTTGTCTTAGGTTCCAGAGTTGTATAGATCGAAGATCCACACAAATGAGGAATCTTGAAGAAAAACGTAGCTTAGAGAAATGTATCAAGAATAGATGACATGTGAGGTGTTTAGTGTGTGAAGATTTGAAGAAAAACACATTTGAAGATTTTGTAGAAATCATTTGAATCAAAGAGGGAAGTAAAAGTAACTTTTAATTACCCTGGACGAAGAACACGATGAACTGGGAAGTGGAGATGTGAAGTTTGTCAGTGCAGATCTTCCACGCCCTAACTTGGCGGAGGAAGACAGCTACGACGACGGCGGAGTGAAGAAATCCGCAGCCGGCGCAAGTACGACGGCGACGAGGTCGAGGCAGTGAAGCTCTTCCTCACCGGCGATGATGAAGTAGCGGCGGCGCTAGGGTTTGAGAAGCTCGAGCTGAGAGAGGTCGAGCGGAGTAAAGGAAGTGAGGAAGGGGAGGGGAGTATTTATAGCCATGGTAAAAAACTGTTCGCCCGAAGAATTTGGACGAACGTGCCCCTGACCCTTCTCATTCGCTTGACATGTGTCACCCACATACTGAGAAGTGGAGATCGTGTGAGATCGTGGGTGAATAGATAAGTGTTATCGTGGAATGCGGAACGGTTTGAGCGGCAAGGCCGAAAGTTTGGATAAGATAAGTTTTAACGTTCCGTTCGCAAATTCTTCAGCTGACAAGGACACAGTGAAGATTTTGAACGAGTTTCAAATAGGACGCACATGAAGAATTGGTGAATAGATTCGGTTGAGTTTAGCATAGAGGGGGTAGGGTCCGATCACATTCACTTAGCAGAAAAACAACAACTTGAAGAAATAGCAATAAGTGAATGCTGTAGAGGACATAAACTCATATATATATATATATATATATATAGCCAATGAAGAAAAATAACGGAAACAGTGAAGATTTTGCAAAGTTGAAGAAAATGAACAACTGAGGAATTTCAAAACTGAGGAAAAACTCAAATTGAAGATTTTCAACTTTTGGTGGTGGCCTGACCCACCGTATAAGAATGATGATTTCAGACACCGCGTACAATTGTCGTAGGGTTTTGAGAATCAAATTCTTCGTTAATTTCTTCACACTTAGAGTGTTATTCTTCATTGATTGAAGAAAAACGTTTCTTCATGTGTTGCACATCTAAGTCATCAATTTTGCATAAGTGTTAGGATGAGTGTCCTTTTCAAAGAACATTTGAAGATTCTAAGATATTTAGCTCACACCGCAACTTGCTAAATCTCTTCTCATCCAAGGGCTTTGTGAAGATATCGGCTAGCTGTTCTTCAGTCTTCACATGCTCAATAGAAATGTCGCCCTTCAACACATGATCACGAAGAAAATGATGACGAATCTGAATGTGCTTTGTCTTCGAGTGCTGAACTGGGTTGTGAGCAATCTTGATGGCACTCTCATTGTCACAGAAGAGAGGCACATTCTTCACGTTGACGCCGTAGTCCTTGAGAGTTTGCTTCATCCACAGCAATTGAGCACAGCAAGAACCAGCAGCAATGTACTCAGCTTCAGCAGTAGACAGTGATACGCAGTTCTGTTTCTTCGAGGACCAACAGACCAAAGATCGTCCGAGGAAATGACATGTACCAGATGTTGACTTGCGGTCCACACGATCACCAGCATAGTCAGAGTCAGAATATCCAATGAGATCAAAAGCCGAGCCCTTGGGGTACCATAATCCAAGTGTTGGTGTGTGAGCTAGATATCGAAGAATATGCTTCACAGCCTTATGGTGTGATTCCTTCGGTGTAGCTTGAAATCGGGCACACATGCAAACACTAAGCATAATATCTGGCCTAGATGCACATAAGTACAATAAAGAACCAATCATGGAGCGGTATACCTTATGATCGAAGTCAATACCATTTTCATCAGTGCACAGATGGCCATTTGTGGGCATAGGAATTTTGACGCCTTTGCAATCTTGCATGCCGAATTTCCTCAGTACATCCTTGAGGTATTTCTCCTGAGATATGAATATGCCATTGCGCTGTTGACGAATTTGAAGACCTAAGAAGAATTTCAACTCTCCCATCATAGACATTTGATATTCTTCACTCATCATATAGGCAAATTCATCACTATAACGTTGGTCAGTACAGCCAAAGATAATATCATCAACATATATTTGGCACACAAACAATTCACCATCATAAGATTTAGTGAAAAGAGTAGGGTCGAGTGAACCGGGTTTGAAGCCTTTCTTCATGAGGAATTCCTTCAAAGTATCATACCACGCCCGAGGGGCCTGCTTGAGGCCATAGAGGGCCTTATTGAGTCTGAAGACTTTGTCCGGATTCTTTGGATCTTCAAAACCTGGGAGTTGAGCAACATATACTTCTTCCTCAAGCTTACCATTGAGGAATGCACTTTTCACATCCATTTGATATAAAGTGATATCATGATGGTTAGCATAAGCAAGTAATATGCGAATAGCCTCAAGTCTAGCAACAGGTGCAAAAGTTTCATCGAAATCAATTCCTTCAACCTGTGTGTAGCCTTGAGCTACAAGCCGTGCCTTATTCCTCACCACAAGGCCATTTTCATCTTGCTTGTTGCGGTAGATCCACTTTGTGCCAATGATATTGTGCTTGCGAGGATCTGGACGTTTGACCAGTTCCCAAACGTTGTTGAGCTCGAATTGATGTAATTCTTCTTGCATGGCCTGAATCCACTCAGGCTCCAGAAATGCTTCATCTACCTTAGTGGGCTCTGTGATAGAGACAAAAGCATAGTGCCCACAAAAGTTAGATAAATGTGAAGCTTTTGAGCGTGTGAGAGGACCTGGTGCTTCAATGTCATCGATGATCTTTTCAACTTGCACTTCTTTTGCAACGCGAGGATGAGCTGGTTGTCGTCGAGGAATTTGATCAGCATTTTCTTCAGCATTTTCTTCAGGTGCATTAGCTCGACGTTCTTCATGTTCTGGAATGAATTCTTCAGCAGATTCTTCGGTAGGAATGACATCCTCAGTAGCCTTGAACTTGATAGTTTCCTCAGGTGCTGGTTCATCTATCACAGAAGGTAGGTGCTCTCTTTGCGAGCCATTAGTTTCATCGAACCGCACATCTACAGTTTCAACAACCTTGTGAAGAACGTTGTTGAAGACTCTGTAGGTGTGCGAGTCCTTTCCGTAACCAAGCATAAAACCTTCATGTGCTTTCGGTGCAAATTTTGAGTTGTGATGAGGATCTTAATCCAACATTTAGCACCGAAGACTTTGAAATAAATCACATTAGGTTTCTTGTTAGTGAGGAGTTCATAGGCAGTCTTCTTGAAGAATTTGTGAAGATATACTCTGTTGATGATGTGGCACGCAGTATCAATTGCATCAATCCAGAAACGACGAGGCGTTTTGTATTCATCAAGCATAGTGCAAGCCATCTCAGCAAGAGTCTTGTTCTTGCGCTCCACGACGCCATTCTGCTGAGGAGTATAAGGAGCAGATAACTCATGAGTAATACCAAGTTCATCAAGATAGTCATCAAGACCAGAATTCTTGAACTCAGTTCCATTGTCACTTCTGATGTGCTTGATCTTCACACCAAAGTTGGTTGAAGCCCTCGAGGAAAATCGTTTGAAGACTTCCTGCACTTCATGTTTGTAAGTGACAATGTGTACCCATGTGTATCGAGAGTAATCATCAACAATAACAAAGCCATATTGAGATGCATCATTTGAAACTGCAGAATAATGGTTAGGACCAAAGAGATCCATATGAAGCAATTCAAATGGTCGAGTAGTGGTCATGATAGTCTTCGCGGGATGCTTAGCCTTTGTCATCTTCCCAGCTTCACAGGCTCCGCATAAGTGATCCTTGAGGAATTTGACATTCTCAATGCCAATGACATGCTTCTTCTTCGCAAGCGTGTGCAAATTCCTCATGCCTGCATGACCAAGTCGTCGATGCCAGAGCCAGCCTTCTGAAGCTTTTGCAAGTAGGCACACGGCTGGTTGCGGTCCTGTAGAGAAATAAACAATATACAAGTATCCTCTCCTAAAGCCTTCGAAGACTTTGGAATTGTCAGCTTCCATAACCACAACACAACGATACTTGCCAAAGACAACAACCATATCAAGATCACAAAGCATTGAGACAGACATGAGGTTGTATCCTAAGGACTCGACAAGCATGACTTTGTCCATGTGTCGATCCTTTGTGATCGCAACCTTACCTAGACCCAATACCTGACTTTTGCCTTTGTCAGCGAAGATGATATGCTTCAGATGCGATGGTGATAAGGGAGCATCCATCAATAGATTCTTGTCACCAGTCATGTGATTTGTACATCCACTATCGAGGACCCACTCAGTGGCTTTGGGTTGATCATCCTGCAGATGAATTAGTGCAGCTTACGAACTCATATACTTCATCAGTGAAGAATATGACATCAATTCATCAGATCAATTTCATCAAGTAATAGAACAGATAAAGCAGTATGAGGACGTGAGAAATGAAAGTTCATTTCTTCATGATTAGCCTGCGTCCTTTCAGGCAATTTTCAGGTCTCCAGCAAATTCTTCAGACGTTCACGCACGTCTGGAGACCTGACCCTGTAGAAGAGATTAGTTCTTTTTCTTCACCACCCACATCTGAAGGGGTGGCAAAGAGTTCGTCACTCTGCGAGCTCCATACGAGAAAGGTGGCATAGAAGCCAATCCATTTCGTTTCACATAAGAGGAGTTAGGGTAAGCATATGAATAAGCAGAGAAATTCTTCGAGGACTTATGAACATAATGATTAGAAGAATAATGCTCATATTCATAGCCCTTAGCTCTTCCCTGCGAAACAGAGTTGTTAGCACGATGATATTCATATGAGGACTTTGATCCTTTTGAGGAATTTGATCCACGTGAGGAATTTGATCCGTATGAGGACTTGGATCCATATAAAGAATTTGGTCTATATGAAGAATTTGATCTGGGTTTCCTATTCTTCACAGGTGGTGTCATGAGGACATTCACATGAAGACTTTCAAGGCACTTTTTGGGAACCCAGATTTTCTTCATAGGAGAACCGTTCCTGCAGTTAGTGCCAACATATCTAGCAAATACTTCACCATTCTGATTTTTAAACAGTTTATAGTTGGAGTCAAATGACTCATCAGAAGAATGAGAAGATTCACATGTCAAGCCAGATAAATTAGATAGATCAACTGGAGGTCCCTTTGCAGCAACCCATGAGGTTTTGGGGTACTGCTCAGGCTTCCAATATGTACCATCAGCATTGAGTTTCCTCTCAAAGGCAATACCCTCTTTCCTAGGGTTCCTGTTGAGGATCTGCTTTTTAAGCACATCACAAAGAGTCTGATGCCCTTTGAGGCTTTTGTACATGCCTGTCATGTACAATTCCTTCAGCCCTGCATCGTCAGTGATACTAGCAATGTCCTCAGATGAGGAATTAGTGATAGCAGAGGCAGGTGAAGAATTTGTAACATTAGAAGCATTTGAACATTCAGGTGAAGAATTAGCAGATTCACGTTCAATGCACTTCAAACATGGAGGGACAAATTCTTCCTGAGAAGCGCTGATTTGTTGAGCAAGTAATGAATCACGCTCCTTCTGAAGATCTTCATAACTCACTTTTAGCTTTTCAAGATCTTGCTTTCTTTGAAGAAATTCATAAGAAAGCTTCTCATGATCAGATAAGAGAGTGTTATGATGACCTTGAAGGTTGTCAAACCTAGTCTGAAGTCTCTGAAGATTTTCAGTCAAGGTTTTAGTGCGATCCATTTCTTCACCCAACATATCATCACTTTTGTCTAGCATGTTTTGAACCTTTTCAAAAGCCCTTTGTTGTTTCACAGCAATCTTAGCAAGTTTAGAATAGCTGGGCTTGAGGTTTTCATCAGATTCATTCTCACTTGATTCAGAGGAGGTATATTTGAGTACCTTGGCACCCTTTGCCATGAAGCAATAGGTGGGAGCGTAGTCATCATTGCCTTCATCAGCCTTGTTGGTGAGGTCATTTTCTTCAGAGTTGAAGATAGACTTGCTGACAAATGCAGTAGCGAGAGCTAGGCTCGCCACACCGGATTCGGACTCCTCAGACGCCTCCTCTTCCTCATTTTCTTCAGATTCAGCCTCAGAGTCCATTTCCTTGCCAATGAATGCCCGAGCCTTCTTGGAGCTGCTCTTCTTGTGAGATGAAGACTTTGAGGATTTTGATGATGAAGACTTTGAGGATTTCTTCTTTTTCTTTGCATCATCAGAACTGTAATCCTTGTATTTCTTCTTCTTTGATTCCTTTTCCCACTGAGGACAATCTTGAATGTAGTGTCCAGGTTTCTTGCATTTGTGACAAAGCCTTTTCTTGTAGTCACTGGACGAGGAATCATTGCTCCTTGAGGGTCTTCCAAAGCGACCACGTCTTGAGAACTTCTGGAATTTCTTCACGAGCAGTGCTAGTTCATGGCTCAGTTCTTCAGGGTCACCAAGGCTGCTGCCAGAGTCTTCATCTTCAGACTCAGAAACTGCCTTGGCCTTCAGTGCACGTGATCTGCCATAGCTCGAACCATAGAGATCTCTCTTTTCAGCAAGCTGGAACTCATGAGTATTTAGCCTCTCGAGGATATCAGCGGGATCAAGTGACTTGTAATCAGCACGTTCTTGTATCATCAATGCCAGAGTATCAAATGAGGAATCAAGCGATCTCAGCAATTTCTTCACCACCTCATGGTCGGTGATGTCAGTGGCACCAAGTGCTTGAAGCTCATTTGAGATGTCAGTGAGGCGATCGAAGGTTTGTTGAACATTTTCATTGTCGAGTCTTTTGAAGCGGTTGAAGAGATTGCGAAGAACATCAACTCGAGAGTCACGCTGAGTTGAGACTCCTTCATTCACTTTGGACAGCCTATCCCAGATAAGCTTAGCAGTTTCCAAAGCACTCACTCTTCCATACTGTCCTTTGCTCAGATGGCCACATATGATATTCTTCGCTTGAGAATCGAGTTGCTTGAATCTCTTCACATCAGCAGCATTCAGAGAAGGTGTGACTGAGGGAACACCATTTTCCACAACATACCAGAGATCGTTATCAATTGCCTCAAGATGCATTCGCATCTTATTCTTCCAGTAGGGGTAGTCCGTCCCATCGAAGGTAGGACACCCAGCAGAGACCTTGATCATACCTGCGGTCGACATAACTAAAACTCCAGGCGGTTAAACCAAAATCACACAGAACAAGGGAGTACCTTGCTCTGATACCAATTGAAAGTGCGTTATATCGACTAGAGGGGGGTGAATAGGCGATTTTTATGAATTCTTCACTGAGGAATTTCAGGGTGAGGAAATTCCTAAGTGAAGAACTACTTGCAGCGGAATAAGTACTCAAGAGTAAGCATAGCAGAAGATAGGCATGGTCATCATGATGAAATGAAGACAAACACAGAGTACAGAAAGCGTAAACACAGGATAACACAGGATGAAGACAAACAGACTGAAGAAATTGAACTGAGGAAATTGAGAAAGTCTTCAGTCAAAGTCTTCAAACACAGATATGAACAAGCACACAACAACAGTTATGAGGAAATGAAAGAGTTGAGGAAATAGAACCAGTAAGCTTGGTGAAGACAATGATTTGGCAGACCAGTTCCAACTGCTGTCTCAGTTGTACATCTGGTTGGAGCGGCAAGGTATTTAAACCTGAGGACACACAGTCCTCACCGTATTCTCCTTGAGCTAAGGTCACACAGACCTCACCCAATCACTCGTGGTAAGTCTTCAGGTGACTTCCGAACCTTCACAAACTCGGTCACTCGGCGATCCACAATTCCTCTTGGATGCTCTAGACCATGACGCCTAACCGTCTGGAAGAAGCACAGTCTTCAAAGGTAACAAGCGTCGGATCCACGCAGGATCAATCTCTTCAGTGATGCTCAATCACTTTGGGTTTGTAGGTGTTTGGGTTTGGGTTTTCCTCACTTGATGATTTTCGCTCAAAGTCCTCGGAGGATGGGATGCTCTCAAATGACAAGTGTCAGTTTCTCTCGGAGCAGCCAACCAGCTAGTGGTTGTAGGGGGCGGCTATTTATAGCCTAGGGAGCAGCCCGACATGATAAGACATAAATGCCCTTCAATGATATGACCGTTAGGTGGGTAGATATTTTGGGACAGCTGGCGCATAGCACAGCAACGGTCGGAAATTTGAGTATCAAATTCCTCAGGGCTATCATGTTCCTCACTGTGTAGGCAATCCGCACTGGCGAATTCCTAACTCCTCAGTCAGAACAAATTCCTCAGAGACCAGAAGAACTTCGTCTCTGTCACTGAAGAATATGACTGAACTGTATGAGATTTCCAATGGCTTCACTCGAAGGGATTGGTAGGTGTAGGATTTTGAGTTGAGCATCACATGGAAATTTTTCCTTAGTATTTCCTCGACCCCCTTTAACAGTACGGTGTTTCCTATGACTCAAGAAAGAGAAAATGAAACTACGAAAACAAAAGTCTTCACGCTTCATGTTCCTCGAATGAATACCAAGTCTTCAAGGTCACACCAATTTCTTCACTTTCAAAGTCTTCAGAAAGTCTTCAGAAATCCAAAGTCTTCTATCGAAGAACTTCATTTTAGGGGTCGACTTTCTCTGTAAATATCAAACTCCTCATAGACTTATAGACCTGTGTACACTCATAAACACATTAGTCCCTTAACCTATCAGTCTTCAATACACCAAAATCACTAAGGGGCACTAGATGCACTTACACTTTGGATTCCTGAAGACTTTCTGAAGACTTTGAAAGTGAAGAAAATGGTGTGACCGTGAAGACTTGGATTTCATGCGAGGAACATGAAGTGTGAAGACTTTTGTTTTCGTAGTTTCATTTTCTCTTTCTTGAGTCATAGGAAACACCGTACTGTTAAAGGGGGTCGAGGAAAAACTAAGGAAAAGTTTCCAAGTGATGCTCATCTCAAATCCTACACCTACCAATCCCTTCGAGTGAAGCCATTGGAAATCTCATGCAGTTCAGTCAATTTCTTCAGTGACAGAGACGAAGTTCTTCTGGTCTCTGAGGAATTTGTTCTGACTGAGGAGTTAGGAATTCGCCAGTGCGGATTGCCTACAAGTGAGGAACATGATAGCCCTGAGGAATTTGATACTCAAATTTCCGACTGTTGCTGTGCTATGCGCCAGCTGTCCCAAAATATCTACCCACCTAACGGTTATATCATTGAAGGGCATTTATGTCTTATAATGTCGGGCTGCTCCCTAGACTATAAATAGCCGCCCCCTACAACCACTAGTTGGTTGGCTGCTCCGAGAGAAACTGACACTTGTCATTGAGAGCATCCCATCCTCCGAGGACTTTGAGCGAAAATCATCAAGTGAGGAAAACCCAAACCCGAACACCTACAAACCCAAAGTGATTGAGCATCACTGAAGAGATTGATCTTGCGTGGATCCGACGCTTGTTACCATTGAAGACTGTGCATCTTCCAGACGGTTAGGCGTCAAGGTCTAGAGCATCCAAGAGGAAATTGTGGATCGCCGAGTGACCGAGTTTGTGAAGGTTTGGAAATCACCTGAAGACTTACCACGAGTGATTGGGCGAGGTCTGTGTGACCTTAGCTCAAGGAGAATAAGGTGAGGACTGTGTGTCCTCAGATTTAACTACCTAGCCGCTCCAACCAGACGTACAATTGTCACAGCAGTTGGAACTGGTCTACCAAATCATTTTCTTCACCAAGCCTACTGGTTCTATTTCCTCAACCCTTCCATTTCCTCCTTACTGTGTTGTGTGCTTGTTCATATCTGTTTGAAGATTTTGACTGAAGACTTTCTCAATTTCCTCAGTCCAATTTCTTCAGTCTGTTTGTCTTTATCCTGTTTATCCCGTGCTTATGCTTTCTGTACTCTATGTTTATTTTCATTTCATCATGATGTCTATGCTTATGTTATGGTATGGCTGCATCTGAGTACTTATTCCACTACAAGTAGTTCTTTGCTAAGGAATTTCCTCACCCTGAAATTCCTCAGTGAAGAATTCATAAAAATCACCTATTCACCCCCCTCTAGTCGACTTAACGCACTTTCAATTGGTATCAGAGCAAGGTACTCCCTTGTTCTGTGTGATTTTGGTTTAACCGCCTGGAGTTTTAGTTATGTCGACCGCAGGTACGATCAAGGTCTCTGCTGGGTGTCCTACCTTCGATGGGACGGATTATCCCTACTGGAAGAATAAGATGCGAATGCATCTTGAGGCAATTGATAACGATCTCTGGTATGTTGTGGAGAATGGTGTCCCCTCTGTGACTCCTACCATCAACGCTGCTGACGTGAAGAGATTCAACCAACTCGACTCTCAAGCGAAGAGCATCATATGTGGCTATCTGATCAAAGGGCAGTATGGTAGAGTGAGTGCTTTGGAAACGGACTGTCCAAGGTCAATGAAGGAGTCTCAACACAACATGACCCTCGAGTTGACGTTCTTCGCAATCTCTTCAACCGCTTCAAAAGACTCGACAATGAAAATGTTTAGCAAACCTTCGATCGCCTCACTGACATCTCAAATGAGGTTCAAGTACTTGGTGCCACTGACATCACCGACCATGAGGTGGTGAAGAAATTGCTAAGATCGCTTGATTCCTCATTTGATACGCTGGCATTGATGATACAAGAATGTGGAGATTACAAGTCACTTGATCCCGCTGATATCCTCGAGAGGCTAAACACTCATGTGTTTCAGCTTGCTGAAAAGAGAGATCTCTATGGATTGAGCTATGGCAGATCATGTGCTCTGAAGGCCAAGGCAGTGTCTGAATCTGAAGGTGAAGATTCTGGTAGCAACCTTGGTGATCCTGAAGAACTGAGCCAGGAGCTAGCAATGCTCATGAAGAAATGCCAGAAGTTCTCAAGACGTGGTCGCTTCGAAAAATCCTCAAGAAGTGATGATTCCTCATCCCGTGACTATAAGAAGAGACTGTGCCACAAGTGCAAGAAACCTGGTCACTACATTCAAGACTGTCCTCAGTGGGAAAAGGAATCAAAGAAGAAGAAATACAAGGATTACAGTTCTGATGATTCAAAGAAGAAGAAGAAATCTTCAAAATCTTCATCAAAATCCTCGAAGTCTTCATCTCACAAGAAGAGCAGCTCCAAGAAGGCTCGGGCATTCATTGGCAAGGAAATGGACTCTGGGACTGAGTCTGAGGAACATGAGGAGGAGGAGGCATCTGAGGAGTCAGAATCTGGTGTGGCGAGCCTAGCCCTCGCTACTGCGTTCGTCAGCAAGTCCACCTTCAACACTAGTGAAAATGGCTTCCACAACAAGGCTGGTGACAACGATGATGACTACGCTCCCACCTATTGCTTCATGGCAAAGGGTGCCAAGGTACTCAAATATCCCTCCTCTGAATCCAGTGAGGATGAATCTGATGAAAACCTCAAGCCTAGCTACTCTAAACTTGATAAGATTGCTATGAAACAACAAAAGGCTTTTGATAAGGTTCAAAATATGTTAGATAAAAGTGATGATATGTTGGGTGAAGAAATGGATCGCACTAAAACTTTGACTGAAAATCTTCAGAGACTTCAGTCTAAGTTTGACAACCTTCAAAGTCATCATAACACTCTCTTATCTAGTCATGAGAAGCTTTCTTATGAATTTTTTCAAAGAAAGCAAGATCTTGAGAAGCTAAGGGTGAGTTATGAAGATCTTCAGAAGGAGCGTGATTCATTACTTGCTCAACAAATCAGTGCTGGTCAGGAAGAATTTATTGCTCCATGTTTGAAGTGCATTGAACGTAAATCTGCTAATTCTTCACCTCAATGTTCAAATGCTTCTACTGCTACAAATTCTTCACCTGTCTCTGCTATCACTAATTCCTCATCTGAGGATATTGCTAATATCACTGACAATGCAGGGCTGAAGGAATTGTATATGAAAGACATGTACAAAAGCCTCAAAGGGCATCAGGCTCTTTGTGATGTGCTTAAAAAGCAGATCCTCAACAGGAACCCTAGGAAAGAGGGTATTGCCTTTGAGAGGAAACTCAATGCCGATGGAACATACTGGAAGCCTGAGCAGTACCCCAAAACCTCATGGGTTGCTGCAACGGGACCTCCAGTAGATCCATCTACTTTATCTGGCTTTACATGTGAATCTCCTCATTTTTCTGATGAGTCATTTGACTACAACTATAAGCTGTTCAAAAATCAGAATGGTAAAGTAGTTGTTAGATATGTTGGCACTAACTGCAGGAACGACCCTCCTATGAAGAAAATCTGGGTTCCCAAAAGGTGCCTTGAAAGTCTTCAGGTGAATGTCATCGTGACACCACCTGTGAAAAATAGGAACCCCAGATCAAATTCTTCATATGGACCAAATTCTTCATATGGATCCAAGTCCTCATACGGACCAAATTCCTCACGTGGATCAAATTCCTCAAAAGGATCAAAGTCCTCATATGAACATCATCGTGCTAACACTTCTGTTTCGCAGGGAAGATCTAAGGGCTATGAATATGAGCATTATTATTCTAACCATTATGTTCATAAGTCCTCGAAGAATTTCTCTGCTTATTCATATGCTTACCCTAACTCCTCTTATGTGAAAAGAAGTGGACTGGCTTCTATGCCACCGTTCTCTTATGGAGCTCGCAGAATGATGAACTCTTTGCCACCCCTTCAGATGTGGGTGCTGAAGAAAAAGAACTAATCTCTTATGCAGGGTTAGGTCTCCAGATGTACTTAAACGTCTGAAGAATTTGCTGGAGACCTGAAAATGCTTGAAAGGACGCAAGCTAATCATGAAGAAATGAACTTTCATTTCTCACGTCCTCGTATTGCTATATCTGTCTTATTGCTTGATGAAATTGATCTGATGAATTTGATGTCATATTCTTCACTGATGAAGTATATGAGTTCGTAAGCTGCACTAATTCATCTGCAGGATGATCAACCCAAAGCCACTGAATGGGTCCTCGATAGTGGATGTACAAATCACATGACTGGTGACAAGAATCTATTGATGGACGCTCCCTTGTCTCCATCGCATCTGAAGCATATCACCTACGCCGACAAAGGCAAAAGCAAGGTATTGGGTCTAGGTAAGGTTGCAATCTCAAAGGATCGACACATGGACAAAGTCATGCTTGTCGAGTCCTTAGGATTCAACCTCATCTCAGTCTCAATGCTTTGTGATCTTGATATGGTTGTTATCTTTGGCAAGTATCATTGTGTTGTGATCATGGAAGCTGACCATTCCAAAATCTTCGAAGGCTTTAGGAGAGGAGATCTGTATATTGTTGATTTCTCTACAGGACCACAACCAGCTATATGTCTACTTGCAAAAGCTTTAGAAGGCTGGCTATGGCATCGACGACTTGGTCATGCTGGCATGAGGAACTTGCACATGCTCGCGAAGAAGAAGCATGTCATTGGCATTGAGAATGTCAAATTCCTCAAGGATCACTTGCGCGGAGCCTGTGAAGCTGGAAAGATGACCAAGGCCAAGCATCCAGCAAAGACTATCATGACTACCACTCAACCGTTTGAATTGCTTCACATGGATCTCTTTGGTCCTAATCATTATTCTGCATTCACTAATGAAGCATCTCAATATGGCTTTGTTATTGTTGATGATTACTCTCGTTACACATGGCTACATATCGTCACTTACAAACGTGAAGTGCAGGAAGCCTTCAAACGATTTTCCTCGAGGGCTTCAACCAACTTTGGTGTGAAGATCAAGTACATCAGAAGTGACAATGGAACTGAGTTCAAGAATACTGGTCTTGATGACTATCTTGATGAACTTGGTATTACTCATGAGTTATCTGCTCCTTATACTCCTCAGCAGAATGGCATCGTGGAGCGCAAGAATAGGACTCTTGTTGAGATGGCTCGCACTATGCTTGATGAATACAAGACGCCTCGTCACTTCTGGATTGAGGCAATTGATACTGCGTGCCACATCATCAACCGGGTATATCTTCACAAATTATTCAAGAAGACTGCATATGAACTCCTCACTGACAAGAAACCCAATGTGAGTTATTTCAAAGTCTTCGGTGCTAAATGTTGGATTAGAGATCCTCATCACAATTCTAAATTTGCACCTAAAGCACATGAAGGTTTTATGCTTGGTTACGGAAAGGACTCGCACACCTACAGAGTCTTCAACTCCTTTCACCACAAGGTTGTTGAAACTGTAGATGTGCGGTTTGATGAAACTAATGGCTCGCAAAGAGAGCACCTACCTACTGTGCTAGATAAACAGTCTCCTGAGGAAACCATCAAAGTCAAGGCTATTGAGGATGTCATTCCCACCAAAGAATCTGCAGAAGAAGTCATTCCTGATCATGAAAAACTTCATGCTAGGACACCTGAAGAAAATGGTGCTGAAGAAAATGCTGATCCAATTCCTCGTCGTCAACCCGCTCATCCTCGCGTTGCAAATGAAGTGCAGATTGAGAAAATCATCAGCCACATCAATGCACCAGGTCCTCTCACACGCTCAAAAGCTTCACATTCATCTAACTTTTCTGGGCATTATGCTTTTGTCTCTGTCACAGAGCCCAGTAAGGTAGATGAAGCATTTCTGGAGCCTGAGTGGATTCAAGCTATGCAAGAGGAATTACATCAGTTCGAGCTCAACAATGTCTGGGAACTAGTCAAGCGACCAGACCCTCGCAAGCACAATATCATTGGCACAAAGTGGATCTACCGCAACAAGCAAGATGAAAATGGCCTTGTGGTGAGGAATAAGGCATGGCTTGTAGCCCAAGGCTACACACAGGTTGAAGGAATTGATTTTGATGAAACTTTTGCACCTGTTGCTAGACTTGAGGCTATTCGCATATTACTCACTTATGATAACCATCATGGCATTATCTTATATTAAATGGATGTGAAAAGTGCATTCCTCAATGGTAAGCTTGAGGAAGAAGTATATGTTGCTCAACCCCCAGGTTTTGAAGATCCAAAGAATCCTGACAAAGTCTACAGACTCAATAAGGCCCTCTGTGTCCTCAAGCAGGCCCCTCGGGCGTGGTATGATACTTTGAAGGAATTCCTCATGAAGAAAGGCTTCAAACCCGGTTCACTTGACCCAACACTTTTCACTAAATCTGATGATGGTGAATTATTTATGTGCCAAATATATGTTGATGATATTATCTTTGGCTGTACTGACCAATGTTACACTGACGAATTTGGTTATATGATGAGGGAGGAATATGAAATGTCTATGATGGGAGAATTGAAATTCTTCTTAGGTCTTCAAATTCGTCAACAGCGCAATGGCATATTCATATCTCAGGAGAAATACCTCAAGGATGTATTGAGGAAATTCGGCATGCAAGACTGCAAAGGCGTCAAAATCCCTATGCCCACAAATGGCCATCTATGCACTGATGAAAATGGTATTGACTTCGATCAAAAGGTATACCGCTCCATGATTGGTTCTTTATTGTATTTATGTGCATCTAGGCCAGCTATTATGCTTAGTGTTTGCATGTGTGCCCGCTTTCAAGCTACACCGAAGGAATCACACCATAAGGCTGTGAAGCATATTCTTCGATATCTAGCTCACACTCCAACACTTGGATTATGGTATCCCAAGGGCTTGGCTTTTGATCTCATTGGATATTCAGACTCTGACTATGCTGGTGATCGTGTGGACCGAAAGTCAACATCAGGCACATGCCATTTCCTCGGACGATCCTTAGTCTGTTGGTCCTCGAAGAAACAGAACTGCGTATCACTGTCTACTACTGAAGCTGAGTACATTGCTGCTGGATCGTGCTGTGCTCAATTGCTATGGATGAAGCAAACCCTCAAGGACTACGGCGTCAACGTGAAGAATGTGCCTCTCTACTGTGACAATGAGAGTGCCATCAAGATTGCTCATAACCCAGTTCAGCACTCGAAGACAAAGCACATTCAGATTCGTCATCATTTTCTTCGTGATTATGTGTTGAAGGGCGATATCTCCATCGAGCACGTGAAGACTGAAGACCAACTAGCCGATATCTTCACAAAGCCCTTGGATGAGAAGAGATTTAGCAAGTTGCGGTGTGAGCTAAATATCTTAGTTTCTTCGAATGTCCTTTGAAAAGGACACACATCCTAACACTTATGCTAAATAGATGACTTAGATGTGCAACACACGAAGTAACGTTTTTCTTCAATCAATAAAGACTAACACTCTAAGAGTGAAGAAATTAATGAAGAATTTGATTCTCAGAGCCCTACGACAATTGTACGCGGCGTCTGAAATCATCATTTTTATACGGTGGGTCACGCCACCAACAAAAGTTGAAATCTTCAATTTGAGTTTTTCTTCATTTTTGAAATTCCTCAGTTGTTCAATTTCTTCAACTTTGCATTATCTTCATTGTTTCCGTCGTTATTCTTCATTGACTATATATATATATATATATATATATATATATGAGTTTATGTCCTCTACAACATTCACTTATTGCTATTTCTTCAAGTTGCTTTTCCTGCTAAGTGAATGTGATCGGACCCTTCACCCTCTATGCTAAAATCAACCCAATCTGTTCACAAATTCTTCATGTCGTTCTGTTTGAAACCTGTTCAAAATCTTCATTGTGTCCTTGTCAGCTGAAGAAATTGCGAATGAAACATTAAAATTTCCTTATCTAAATTTTTGGCTTTTGCCGCTCAAATGTTTCACATTCCACGATATGATTATCTATTCACCCACGATCTCCACCTCTCAGTACATGGGTGACACATGTCACAAGGATGAGAAGGGTCAGGGGCACGTTCGTCCATTTTCCTCGGGCGTGCGGTTTTTCACCTCGGCTATAAATACCCCTCACCCTCCTCAGACTGTTTTTACTCCGCTCGACCTCACTCCCTCACTCGAGCTCTCAAAACCTAGCGCCACCGCTACTTCCATCGTCGCTGGCGAGGAAGAGCTTCGCTGCCTCGACCTCGTCGCCGTCGTACTCGCGCCGGCCGCGGATTTCTTCACTCCTCCGCCACCGTAGCTGTCTTCCTCTGCCAAGTTAGGGCGTGGAAGATCTGAACCGACGAGCTTCAAATCTACTATCCACAATTCGTCGTGTTCTTCGTCAAGGGTAATTAAAAGTCATTTTTACTGCCCTTGTTGATTCCTTTGGTTTCTACAAATCTTCAAAAGGTGTTTATTCTTCAATCTTCACACTCTAAACACCTCACACAAACATCAGTTCTTGATCTATTTCCCTAAGCTACATTTTTCTTCAAGATTCCTCAATTGTGTGGATTTTCAATCTATACAACTCTGGAACCTAAGTCAAAGAACGCTTAGTGAAATTTCTCAAGACACATCTGGTCAAATTCCTCAAACTTATTCTTTTTTGCAAAAACCTCTGAGAACGCATATGACCTCTCCAAATTCTTCGCACCTATACTCTGTTCACAGGTACACATGTCCACTGCTGAATCACTAGGTTCTCATCAACTTAACTCATTTGCAGCGTTCCTCGAAGAAAAGTTACATACCTCATCAAAGAACTCAATTGTTCAGAATCCTCGGCTGAAGAAAATGGCTGACGGCAAGAAACCTTAGAGGGAGGGAAGAAGTTGGAAGTCAACAATGCTTTTGAGATACCTGAAGACATCTATGCAGGATACAACACTCCTCATGAAATGAAGAATGAGTGCAAAATGCGCATTCAGAGGATTGAGAGGAGATGGGCCAGAGAATGGAGGGAATATCGCTATGTCATTCCCAAGTACATGAAGAAATTCGCTGTACACCGTCCATGCCCAAGACCTCCATTGGCACCAGGCCAAGAAGCTGATCCCTCTAGCATCAGAAGAGGTGAGGATTTCCCCAAGGAATGGGCCAAGCGTCAAGCCAAGTTGGCTAAAATGGCAAAAGAGGTAGGGAAGAAATTCAATGAAGATTCTGCTGCTGCCACTGCTGAGGCGTCTGCTAGCAAGCCTAAGAAGGCTATGCCCAAGAAGCCCGCTCACAAGCCCAGTGCTTCTTCTCAAATGCCCTCACGGCCTAGCTCTGCAAAGCCCTCACGACCAATTCCTCAAGCTGCTCCAGCTCCTCCTCCAAAGTCCTCAGCACCTGTGCATATCGCCACGTGCCAAAGGACAAAAGGCATCTCAATTGCCTTAGGAGCCTCTGTAAGTTCTTCAGCTCCTCCGCTTTCCTCAACAGGCCCTACCTTGCTGAAGACAAGGGCCACTACTGGACGAGGCACTAGACCAAGTCCTCACAAGAAGCAGGTCGCCTTTCAAGTACCGTCCGATGATGACGAAGCTAATGATGAGGAACTTGCCGAAATCATGAGAGACAGATAGCAAAGGGCCGCTAGAGCCAAAGGCAGTAGTGTGCCATTGATGCTGGATCCAAAGTTGATCCTAGACTTCATCGACTTATGGCACAAGGACCCCAACACACCTCTGCCTGAGATGAACCTCACTCCTGGTCAAAGTCATATGTTGACTACCTTCATTGGTGAGGAAAAATGGAAATATGAACATGGGAGGCAGGTGAAGAAAGCACAGTACAAGAAAGAGCGCTTTCTGAAGAAAAACATTTTGAAGCTTTCACCTGAAGAACTTGTAGCTCTGCAATCAGAGATCAAGAATCTTAGTGATGAATTTGATTGCTACTATGCTGACTGGCTTGGAGCCAAAGTCAGATTTGTCAACTTGACCAAGGGATTCACCTCAAATGTTGTCACCCCAATGCAACATGAATCTCCTCAGGCTGAGGCTTCTACTCAGCCGACTGAAGAATATGCCAGCACCGCTGATGAAAATCAGGCTGCTGATGAAACAGAAAGTACCAGGGCTGATGACTGCATTCCAGCCGCTGATGACATTGCCAGGGCAACCACTAGTATTGCGCCTGAGGATCAAGCCAGGCCAGCTGAAGCTTCAACCGCTGTGCCTGAAGAATCTGACCAAGCCAAGCCAACTGCATGAGTTGTGCCTGAGGAAAATGAACCAATTTCCTCTGCTCCTCCTGCACCCACACCAAGTCCAGTTCTTCCTTCTGCGTCAGAAGCGAAGACAACTAAGGCTGCAGAGCGAGCAGCAACGAAGAAGAGGAAAGCATATGCTTCATCAAATTCTTCAGCACCGAAGAAGATGAAGATATTGGCAAGCTCACTTGAGAATCCCATTGATGTTGTTCCTGTGTCAAGCATGCCATCAAAGGAACTCGTTCCTTTGGTGAAGATTATGAGATCCCAAGCAGATCTGAGGAAGATGTTCCTTCTGCTGCTTCTTCAGAGCAGTTGGACGAAGAAATTGAAGCGGATAATATCCCTTCAACCCCCGTGGTCTCATCTCCTATGCCTCAGTTCACAGCTAAAGAGGCATGCGTTGTAGAACTGAATGAAGAAGATGAAGACGTGGACATTGGGAGCACCACGCCTGTGATGAATGATGACTTTTGGGAAAGTCAGCACCCCAACTCTCCTTTGTTCATGCCACTGCAACAAATCCCTCAGTCCCCAGTGCACACTGAAGTTCAAATGGGCTCTGATGAACATCAAGCCACTCCTTCCATTCATGAAGCAATTCCAGCCACTAGTGCTGATGTTAATGTTGATGAAGAATTGAAGACCCAGGCTGCAACTCAAGCAGAAACTAAAATTCCTCAGCCTGTGGTTCCTGAGAATGTGATCCCTGAGGCTGTAATGCAATTGACTGATACTCCCCAGCCCCAGCTGAAGAATCCCTTCTCTAAGAAGCAAAACTTCAAGGCTGATGACTTCTTCCACGAGCATGTATTCTTCACAGATTACAATCCCTATGACTCTGCTCGCCTACGAAGGAAGCGTTTCTGGACTGCCACCCAAGCAAACTTCTATTCTTCACTGCTTTTTGATAAGGACAAAATCTTCGACCATGAGCATATTCCTCACATGGACATGAAATCTCTACCTTGCTTCACGCCAGTCCTCAGTGTTCTTCACGGTGCTGGACTGCTCAACTTCTGCACAGATATATGTGATTGGAATGAAGAGCTAATTCTTTAGTTCTATACAACGCTGCACATCACCGGAAATGCTGAAGATGTGAACTCTTGGGTGTTGGACTGGATGACAGAAAACACTCACTTCAAAGCACCGGCCTCTGAATTGCTTCATGCCCTGCCTGTCAGTCCTCCCCTTGAAGGTGCGTGTTGTATATATCATGAACCTGAACTCACTGATCACTATATGCAAGTGTTGATGAAGCCGCTGAAGCTCGGTCAAGCCCCAAGGACCAAATTCCTGGTGAAGTAATTGCTATATGTGCCACGGACTGTCTATCGCATCTTAACCAAGACATTGAGTCCAATCAAGGGCCACGACTCTAATGAAGAAGAGGTCATTGGTATCATGAAGAATCTGCTATTCAACATCATTCATGACGTTCCTGTCAACTACCATGATTTCTTCATGAGGACTCTGGCCAATGTTGCATTATCACCTTTTGAGTTGAAGCCTTACACTCCCTGGATTGTGAGATTCCTCAGATCAAGGTCTTCAATCAATTACAAGGCTGACTTTAAAAATCATCTCAGCTACTTGCCCCCCATTGAAGTCCTCAAGCGGACATTTTCCTCAGCTGATGACAAGGGCAAGGCCACTGCTATTATTGATGAAGGCATTCATCCATTGGATGGTCAGTTCCGCAAAGCTGCATCTTACTCCACCAATGATGACTCTGCCACTCATGACTCTGCCGCCAATGCCTTAAAGCAAAATCCTCAAAGCACAGCTCCAAGGGTGATGACTGATCGTGAGCTTCTCCTCAGTCTTCACCAGAAGGTCAATCACAACCACAAATGGGTTAAGCGTCACTTTGGTTCTATTCTTCACAACATGACTGTTACCCACAATGCAATGAAGAAGAACCACTTCTACCTCCATGAAGTATTCAATCGCACCTGGGCTGTTCTGTCCCATCTCTATGGTGAAGAAGATCTGAAGCAAATGGGTTTCAAGCAGGACTTTGACTGGTCTCAACCACCAGCGAAGAAATTCAAGAAAGTCAAAGTTCCTTCCTTGGTGGCCAGCTCATATTCTTCATCGCGCGACACTGATGAGCATGAAGATTTGGACGACACTGCGGCAGGCCCTCCTATAACAACCGACCCCAACAACGCTGGCGCTCCTCCATCAACATGATATTATTCAAGGGCGTTAGTCCTCATTTTCGTCCCTTTTGGTCATTCGATGACAAAGGGGGAGAAATTTGAGTTAGTCTTCAAGCGGGTCTATATATGGGCATTTTTTTGTTAAGTTACAACTCTCGTCTTTTGAAGGTTTTTTATTGGATTGAGTTGTAAACTTAAACCCGATGGTGGTCTGATACTTTCGCTATGTTCTTCTGCATGCTATTTCCTCATATATGTTAATGCACGCATGCTGAATCACATCAGTCACCATATTTCATCATGCATTTCAAATTCTTCATATCATATGCGTGTATGAATTAGAAGATATAGGGGGAGATCTCCATGATTCTATTCTTCAAATGTGCATTGCTTCAAAAGCAAATTCCTCACTGTGCACATCTTCAGGGGGAGTTCTTCTATATCTTGCAATCAAATTCCTCAGTATCTGTATTTACACTTCATATGTTTATCCCCGTTGAAAACTTAACCTATATTGTCATCAATCACCAAAAAGGGGGAGATTGTAAGTGCATCTAGTGCCCCTTAGTGATTTTGGTGTATTGAAGACTTATAGGTTAAGGGACTAATGCGTTTGTGAGTGTATATAGGTCTATAAGTCTATGAGGAGTTTGATATTTACAGAGAAAGTCGACCCCTAAAAATGAATGTCTTCAACTGAAGACTTTGGATTCCTGAAGACTTTCTGAAGACTTTGAAAGTGAAGAAAATGGTGTGACCGTGAAGACCTGGATTTCATGCGAGGAACATGAAGCGTGAAGACTTTTGTTTTCGTAGTTTCATTTTCTCTTTCTTGAGTCATAGGAAACACCATACTGTTAAAGGGGGTTGAGGAAAAACTAAGGAAAAGTTTCCAAGTGATGCTGATCTCAAATCCTACACCTATCAATCCCTTTGAGTGAAGCCATTGGAAATCTCATACAGTTCAGTCAATTTCTTCAGTGACAGAGATGAAGTTCTTCTAGTCTCTGAGGAATTTGTTCTGACTGAGGAGTTAGGAATTCGCCAATGTGGATTGCCTACAAGTGAGGAACATGATAGCCTTGAGGAATTTGATACTCAAATTTCCGACCGTTGCTGTGCTATGCGTGAGCTGTCCCAAAATATCTACCCACCTAACGGTCATATCATTGAAGGGCATTTATGTCTTATCGTGTCAGCTCCCTAGGCTATAAATAGCCGCCCCCTACAACCACTAGCTGGTTGGCTGCTCCGAGAGCAACTGAGACTTGTCATTGAGAGCATCCCATCCTCCGAGGACTTTGAGCGAAAATCATCAAGTGAGGAAAACCCAAACCCAAACACCTAGAAACCCAAAGTGATATAGTATCACTGAAGAGATTGATCCTGCATGGATCCGATGCTTGTTACCTTTGAAGACTGTGCATCTTCCAAACGGTTAGGCGTCAAGGTCTAGAGCATCCACGAGGAAATTGTGGATCGCTGAGTGACCGAGTTTGTGAAGGTTTGGAAGTCACCTGAAGACTAACCACGAGTGATTGGGTGAGGTCTATGTGACCTTAGCTCAAGGAGAATACAGTGAGGACTGTGTGTCCTTAGGTTTAAATACCTAGCCGCTCCAACCAGACGTACAACTATCACAGCAGTTGGAACTGGTCTACCAAATCATTGTCTTCACCAAGCCTACTGGTTCTATTTCCTCAACCCTTCCATTTCCTCTTTACTGTGTTGTGTGCTTGTTCATATCTGTTTGAAGATTTTGACTGAAGACTTTCTCAATTTCCTTAGTCCAATTTCTTTAGTCTGTTTGTCTTTATCATGTTTATCCTGTGCTTACGCTTTCTGTACTCTGTGTTTGTTTTCATTTCATGATGATGTCTATGCTTATGTTATGTTATGACTGCATCTGAGTACTTATTCCGCTGCAAGTAGTTCTTCGCTAAGGAATTTCCTCACCCTGAAATTCCTCAGTGAAGAATTCATAAAAATCACCTATTCACCCCCCTCTAGTCGACTTAACGCACTTTCAAACCCTCTAAACATTCAATTCAGATGGATGCTAGCGGGAAACCATTGGAAAGCATGGCTCCATCTTGTGAGAAGATTGATGGATGTCCACCTTTCTCAACAGCCAGATCAGGTACATTGGAAACTAACCAAGAATGGAGTGTTTTCAGTGAAATCCATGTATTTGGATTTAATCAATTCAGTTTCCCTCCCTCGATCTTTGCATATTTGGAAGGTCAAAGTGCTGCTATGGATTAAAGTGTTTGTGTGGTTTGTCCACAAACAAGTAATTCTCACTAAGGACAACTTGGCAAAACGCAACTGGACCGGATCTCGAAGATGTAGCTTCTGTGATCATGATGAATCTATCAAACACCTCTTTCTTGATTGCCCGATGGCCAAAGTTTTATGGCGGCCTATTCATATAGCGTTTAACATCGCTCCTCCTACTAGTATCAACATGTTGTTTGGGACGTGGCTAAATGGAGTTGAGATAGAAACAGCGAGACACATCCATGTAGGCGTATGTGCTTTATTATGGGCTATATGGAACTGCAGGAATGATATGGTTTTTAACAGAGCAAGAAATGTTAATTTCATGCAGGTTATCTTTCGGGCCACTAAGTTGATCCATATGTGGTCGCTACTCACTCCGATGGATGCCAGGGAGCGTATGGTTACTGGGTCTATCCGTTGGGAGACGGTAGCACATGCAATCTTCAACCGGTTTGGATGGCGGTCATGTCATAGGATAGGCATTTATTTTCCCATCTTCTTTCATATTGCCGGTTGTGGCTATCCTGCTTTCTTTATTTTCAGCTCGTTATGAGCATTTTTTTTGTCGAAGACTTTGTTCAACTATTTACTTATTAATAATATGGCCGTATGCATCATTTTGATGCAGAGACCAGGGGATGACTTCCTTTTCTAAAAAAGTGCCCCCTTTGTGGTTTTGGAGTATTGACGAAAAATAGGTTGAGGAACTAATGTGTTTGTGAGTATACACAGGAGACAAAGTCCTAGAAGATTTGGTTTTCACACATGAAAGACGACCCCTAAAAAAGTGTTTCTTCAAGTGAAGAAAATGGTGATGAAATTGGTACGACCTTTGAAGAAATTGATGTGAAAACTTTGAAGCTTGGAGACTTTGTTTTCATAGTTTGTTTTCTTCTTCTTTGAGTCATAGGAAAAATAGTACTGTCAAAGGGGGTCTAGGTGAATCATATTTCACATTTTCAAAGTGATGCTCAAACCTATACACAAAAGCCGCTTCGAGTGAAGCCTTTGGAAATCTCAAGTACAGCTAACACAATTGCTAGCGCAGTGACGAAGTTCATCTGGTCGCGGACGAATTTGATCATGCTGAGGAGTTAGCAGTTCGCCAGTGCGTTCTGGCTAAAAGTGAGGAAATTGAGTGCACCAACAAATTTGAGAGCTCAAATTCCGACCGTTGCTGCGCCGCATGACAGCTGTCGAGTGGATCCTTATCTTGAGAATGGTCGAATCAGAGAAGGACATTTATGACATTCCATGTTGGGTTGCCCTGGGTATAAAGCCGCCCCCACAACCACTTGTTTGTTGGCTACTCCGAGAGAAACTAACACTTGTCATAAGAGAGTAACCCATCCTCCGACGACTTTGAGATAATCCCAAGTGAGGAAAAACCCAGAGCCAAAGTGATTGAGCATCACTGAAGAGATTGATCTGTGTGATCTGACGCCTGTTACCTTCAAAGACTGTCATTCTTCCAGACAGTTAGGCGTCAAGTTCTGAGTACACCAAGAGTCATTGTGGTGTGCCGGTGAACAAGTCTGTGAAGGTTTTGGAAGTCTACCTTGAAGACTTACCATGAGGGATTGGGCGCGGACTAATTGATCTTAGCTCAAGAGGAATACGATGAGGATTGTGTGTCCTCTAAGTTGCGACTCAGCCGCCTCAACCAGACGTACAGTTGATGCAGCAACTGGAACTGGTCTTTGTCTTCACTGGGCCAACATGGTTTCAAATTCCTCAACCCTCTCTTATTTTGTTCCGCTGCTGAAGAATTTGTGATCTGTGCTCGGACGAATTTGAACTGAAGAATTTCATCTCGTTATCTTTATTTCCTCAGTTCATTTTCTTCATGCGTGTATGATTATATGATTGCGTGTTCTTCACTCTTATGTATCCTGGTTGCATGTACTCTGAATCTGGGATGACTTAGTTTCCATCATGTTTCTATTTCTTCACTCTAATCTTCGTCAAATTCTTCAGAGTTTGATGAATTTCTAAAAATCTCCCATTCACCCCCCCTCTGGGAGTAAACCTGTGCTTTCAATTGGTATCAGAGCAAGGTACTCCCTTATTCTGTGTGATTTTGGTTTAACCACCTGGAGTTTTAGTTATGTCGACTGCATGTATGATCAAAATTTCTTCTGCATGCCCCATCTTTGATGGCACATACTATCCTTACGGGAAGAACAAGATGCGCATGCATCTTGTGGCAATTCATAATGACCTCTGGGTCATCGTTGAGAACGGCATCCCCACTGTTTCCCCAAGCATCAATGCTGCTGATGTGAAGAGATTCAAGCAAATCGACTCTCAAGCGAAGACCATCATATGTGGACATCTCAACAAATGGCAGTATGGCTGAGTGAGTGCACTGGAGACATCTAAGCTGATCTGGGATAGGCTCTCCAAGGTCAACTAGGGAGGTTCCAATCAACGTGACTCTCGATGTGTTTCACAATCTCTTCAATCGCTTCAAGAGGCTTGATAATGAAAATGTTTAGCAAACTTTCGATTCCCTCACGAATATCTCAAATGAGCTACAAGCATTGGGTGCTGCTGATATCACTGACCACGAGGTGGTGAAGAAATTGCTGAGGTCTCTTGACAGCTCCTTTGACACCTCGGCCCTAATGATACAAGAGCGTCCTGATTACAAGTCACTTGATCCCGCTGATATTCTTGAGAGGCTCAATACTCATGAATTTCAACAAGCTGAGAACAGAGATATGTGTCCCAGCTATGGACAACCTCATGCACTGAAGGCGAAGGGTAAAGCAAATGCAATTTCTTCATCTGAAGAAGAAGAATAAGTATCGGAATACAGTACAGATGATGCTGAGGAAATTGGCAGAGAACTGGCTATGCTTGTGAGGAAGTTCCAGAAGTTCTCAAAAAGGAACCGCTTTGGAAAGTACTCAAAGTACGATTCAAAGAACACTAAAGCTTCTGCTCGTGACTACGACAAAAGAACTTGCCACAAATGCAAGAAGACAGGCCATTACATCGCTGATTGACCCCTACGGAAAAAGGGCTCAAAGAAGAAAAGATCTAGCAAGGATGATGATTCTGATGACAAGAAGAAGTCATCAAAATCCTCATCAAAGTCCTCTTCAAAGAAGAAAAGCACCTCCCACAGAGCTCACGCTTTCATTGGGAAGGAAATGGATTCTGAGGAAGAATCTGAGGAAGCTGAGGAATCTGAAGAGGAATCTGACTCCGGGGTTGCAAGCTTGGCCCTAGCTACGGAGTTCGTCAGCAAGTCCATCTTCGGTCATGAAGAAAAAGGTGACTCCACCAACACTGAAGACTGTGCTGATGACTATGCTCCCACCTATTTCTTCATGGCAAGGGGTGCCAAGGTAACCTCACGAGAAGCTTACTTTAATACTTCAAGTGATGATGACTCTGAATGTCAAGCAAAACCTAGCTACAAGAAACTTGTTAAAATTGCAACTGAACAACAAAATGCCATGGAAAAGATTCAAAAACTGTTAGAAAAAAGTGATGATTTGTTAGATGAGGAAATGGATCGCAGTCAATGTTTGTCTGAGGATCTCAGACGCCTAAAGTCAAAATATGACAAACTTGAAAGTCGTCATGTGTCCCTCTCAGCTGCACACTAGAAACTGACCTATGAATTTCTTCAAAGGAAGCAAGAACTCAAGAAGCTGAGAGCGTCTCATGATGATCTTCAAAAAGACAACGATTCATTGCTCGCTCAACAGATCAACACTTCTCAAGATGAATTTGTTGCTCCATGCTTAAAATGCCTTGAACGTGATAATGCAAATTCTTCAGCTGAATGTTCGAATGCTTCAACTGCTGCTATTTCTTCAAATATCTTTGTGGTTTCAATCCCCTCATCTAAGGAGACCACAAGTGTTACTGATCAAAATGCAGGTCTAAAGGAATTGTATGTCATAGGCATGTACAATCCTCAAAGGGCATCAAACTCTTTGTGATGTGCTCAAGAAGCAGATTCTGAACAGAAACCCTAGAAAAGAGGGTATTGATTTTAAGAGAAAGCTGAACACAGATGGATCGTATTGGAAACCTGAGCAGTATCCCAAAACCACATGGGTTGCTGCAAAAGGGCCTCCAGTTGATCCATCCACTCTATCTGGCTTAAACTGTGATCACTGGTACGCGACGGTGCTATACAAACGGTTTTTAACCCCTTTCCGCGAGGGCATTCGGAACCGTCGCCAAGTGAATGACAACGATAGGGGGGTCCTTCCCACACGACCCAGAAACCGTCGAGGATATGCCCTCCTAGCACACATGCTCGGCAAAATGAGGTCGTGTGCGACCGGCGAGCGCTCAAATACCGAAATACGTACAGTAGAGCTAAAAGAATACAATTATACAGGCGAAATTGTTTCCTGTCGCAAGTACATCCCACACAGCCAGTCCCCGCTAAACGTTTCCGTTGATATGTACATCCCACACAGTCACTCCAAGGAAAACGTTTCTGTTCACAGGTACATCACACACAATTTTGCCCGTTAAATCATTTGTGTTATTGAATGCATCACACACGGTCCATAGAAGAAATTGTGTGGCAAAGACTGTCCATCACACACAATTTTTATGTGGTAAACGTTTGCGGAAGGTGGCCTAACGCAAACAATTTTCAAGAGAAAGTCGTGTGTGATTGTTCATTGATCCAACACGGTTTATTCCTAGAAACTGTGTGCGTTGCCTATGGTCATCGCCCACGGTGATAACCGTTTGCAATAGCAAAACCCAATTAGCAGGCTAATTCGCCATTAGCAGGCTAATTGCCCTATTATTGATAATCCATTTATTAATCTAATTGACATTCATATTAAGCACATAATATATTTCATTTCCATATTAAGGAAGCAGAATTTCATAATTGAAATACATCAGAGTACAACATGATATAGCTTCAGCACTCAGCTACCCCATTACACAACTGCACCAGCACCAAGTTTCACATGGAACATGTAGAACCTTTCGAAATTAGCATCATAGACGGTATATAGACAGATGCATCTCATCTGGAAAACTGCTGAAGCGGAAGGTGAATATTGATCCTTCATCCATGCTGAAGGTCTTTGCCACTTTAGGCCAGTGCCTGTGGATGATTGACCGTCCGTCCTTCGTCCTCTTCAGAAACACTTCAATATTGAATCGTGGGTGTTGTATGAAAACCTTCCTCGCCTCCTGGCCATAGAGGTGGTTTGAGAGGTAATCATCAGTGAACTGCTTTGGAAAGGCCTGAAAACAAGGATGTGCATAAATATCTTCTCTATATTGGAAATGGGGCAAAGGAATAAAAAAAGGCAAGGTATAATAGTTAGTACCATCTTGTAGTGAACTGATGTCTTCTTCATTGTGCAGACAAAGATCTTGTTGTTTTTTGTTGCTAATTTCTTTATCCTAACAATCTTTCTGAGTTTCTTGACTTGATTGATATTCATGGACAACTCATTTCCCCATATGAAAAAGGGTCGAACAGTGGGTCAAAACCTCTGACAGCAAGACCTACATGTGCAAGACCAAATTGTTAAAAACCTAAATATTAGAATGGTTCCCGCAATTGCACAATAATGTGCTATTAGACAATGGACCATGCACGTGCAATTAACTAAACACCACAACAAATGAACCAAACGTTAACTGAGCACCACATTGCACAATATAACATACTCCTAATAGAAGATCAGACAGTTAACCAAACCAAGTATGCTTAACAACTTGGAAATATAGCAATTGTATTTGTTTCTCATGTATTTAGTACAACCAAATTCGATTTATTTCTCACATGGTATACAATAACAGAATGCAGCCACAACAATTGAACATTGCATTGCAGAATTGAACCAAACAGTTAACTAAACACCACAACAAATGAACCAAACGTTAACTGAGCACCACATTGCACAATATAACATACTTCTAATAGAAGATCAGACAGTTAACCAAACCAAGCATGCTTAACAACTTGGAAATATAGCAATTGTATTCGTTTCTCATGTATTTAGTACAGCCAAATTCGATTTATTTCTCACATGGTATACAATAACAGAATGCACCCACAACAATTGAACATCACATTGCAGAATTGAACCAAACAGTTAACTAAACACCACAACAAATGAACCAAACGTTAACTGAGCACCACATTGCACAATATAACATACTCCTAATAGAAGATCGGACAGTTAACCAAACCAAGCATGCTTGACAACTTGGAAAATTGCACCCTGAAGAATTGAACATCACATTTGCAGAATTGAACCAAACAGTTAACTGAACACCACATTGCACGACATATAGAACATATACTCTAGAGCAGAAGATTGCATGGTAAAAGTAGATAGCACAATTCACTAGAATTTGTTAAGGAAAGGCAGTAGCTAGCAAACTGAACATGGGTCCTTATAGTGAGCTAATAAGACAAGCTACTCCTCATTGTCGGAGATATCGATGACGATTGGCTCCTTCGACATGGAAGAGGGCGAGGCCTCCGCTTCGTGGGTGCCCTCGTCGTAGTGGTGAGTTGCCTGAGCCGCTCCGGACACCAACCTGCTGGCTCTCGAGATGAGGTAAGCACGTGCACGCTGAGAAAACACCTCGTAGTCTTCGTCGAAGGCAGCGACAGTGGCCTCGAGAAAACGCCACAAACTGCCGTTTAAAGCAGCCAACCGCGTCGTGGCATCGGCGCGCGACGCGTCGACGGCGGCCTCGATGGCGAGGTGCTCCTCCAAGATCTGGGGGTCGGCAGGAATGGCAGCCATCGCGACCTCATCCGCGCGTGCGGCCGCAATTTTGCTTCTCCGCTGCCCAATGCTCCTTGAGATCCTGGCTATACTGCGTGCACCATGGCTTAGGGCGGTGCTTATTTGGTGGAGGGGTTGGTGATTTGGGTGGAAGGTGTCGCACTCGTGCCGGCGGTCGGGGCATGTGGGATGTGGAAGGAGGAGGAGGATGGGGGTCGGGTGTGGCTTACCTGCCTGGATAGGCAAGGCCGAGCAGCGTGAAGGAGGGTCGCCGGCGAGGAGGCGGCGCTGCAAGCAAGGAGTGAAGGTTTCAACTTTGAAAGAAAGGCGAAAATAGGGGAAATGTGGCTTTTGGTAAGGGGTGATACGTCTCCAACGTATCTATAATTTATGAAGTATTCATGCTATTATATTATCCATCTTGGATGTTTTATGGGCTTTACTATGCACTTTTATATTATTTTTGGGACTAACCTATTGACCCAGAGCCCAGTGCCAGTTCCTGTTTTTTCCCTTGTTTCAGTGTTTCGAAGGAAAGGAATATCAAACGGAGTCGAAACGGAATGAAACCTTCTGGAGAAGTTATTTTTGGAAGGAAAGCAACCCGGGAGACTTGGAGTGCGCGTCAGGAAAGCAACGAGGGAGGCACGAGGCAGGGGGCGCGCCCACCCCCCTGGGAGCACCCTCCACCCTTGTGGGCCCCTCATGGCTCCCCTGACATACTTCTTTCACCTATATATACCGATATACCCTAAAACCTTCGGGGAGCAGAATAGATCGGGAGTTCCGCCGATGCATGCCTCTGTAGCCACCAAAAAACAATCGGGACCCTGTTCCGGCACCCTGCCGGAGGGGGGAACCCTCACCGGTGGCCATCTTCATCATCCCGGCGTTCTCCATGACGAGGAGGGAGTAGTTCACCCTCGGGGCTGAGGGTATGTACCAGTAGCTATGTGTTTGATCTCTCTCTCTCTCTCGTGTTCTTGAGGTGATACGATCTTGATGTATCGCGAGCTTTGCTATTATAGTTGGATCTTATGATGTTTCTCCCCCTCTACTCTCTTGTAATGGATTGAGTTTTCCCTTTGAAGTAATCTTATCGGATTGAGTCTTTAATGATTTAAGAACACTTGATGTATGTCTTGCTGTGCGTATCTGTGGTGATAATGGGATATCACGTGATTCACTTGATGTATGTTTTGGTGATCAACTTGCGGGTTCCGCCCATGAACCTATGCATAGGGGTTGGCACACGTTTTCGTCTTGACTCTCCGATAGAAACTTTGGGGCACTCTTTGAAGTTCTTTGTGTTGGTTGAATAGATGAATCTGAGATTGTGTGATGCACATCGTATAATCATACCCGCGGATACTTGAGGTGACATTGGAGTATCTAGGTGACATTAGGGTTTTGGTTGATGTGTGTCTTAAGGTGTTATTTTACTACGAACTCTAGGGCTGTTTGTGACACTTATAGGAATAGCCCAATGGATTGATCGGAAAGAATAACTTTGAGGTGGTTTCGTACCCTACCATAATCTCTTCGTTTGTTCTCCGCTATTAGTGACTTTGGAGTGACTCTTTGTTGCATGTTGAGGGATAGTTATATGATCCAATTATGTTATTATTGTTGAGACAACTTGCACTAGTGAAAGTATGAACCCTAGGCCTTGTTTCCTAGCATTGCAATACCGTTTACGCTCACTTTTATCATTAGTTACCTTGCTGTTTTTATATTTTCAGATTACAAAAACCTATATCTACCATCCATATTGCACTTGTATCACCATCTCTTCGCCGAACTAGTGCACCTATACAATTTACCATTGTATTGGGTGTGTTGGGGACATAAGAGACTCTTTGTTATTTGGTTGCAGGGTTGTTTGAGAGAGACCATCTTCATCCTACGCCTCCCACGGATTGATAAACCTTAGGTCATCCACTTGAGGGAAATTTGATACTGTCCTACAAACCTCTGCACTTGGAGGCCCAACAACGTCTACAAGGAGAAGGTTGCATAGTAGACATCAAGCTCTTTTCAGGCGTCGTTGCCGGGGAGGTGAGTGCTTGAAGGTATATCTTTAGATCTTGCAATCGAATCTTTTTGTTTCTTGTTTTATCACTAGTTTAGTCTATAAAAGAAAACTACAAAAAAATGGAATTAAGTTTGCCACATACGCTTCACCTTTTTAATATCTTTCGTGAGTATGATGGAAAAGAAAATTGTGCGAAAGTGTTAGAAGAAGAATGCATTAAAATGTTTGGCACTAAATCTTTGAATGATGAGCATGATTGCAATGTTGTTAGTATGAATTCCTTGAATATCCATGATGCTAATGATATGCAAAGCCACAAGCTTGGGGAAGCTATGTTTGATGAAGATGATATTTTTTATCCCCCAAGCTTTGATGAGCAAATTCACTATGATGAAAGCATGCCTCCTATCTATGATGATTATTGTGATGACACGTATACTATAAAGAATAATGATAACCATGAAACTTGTCATCTTGATCTTAATTTTCAATCACATGATAGTTATTTTGTTGAGTTTGCTCCTACTACTATTGATGAGAATAAATTTGCTTACGTGGAGAGTAGGAAAATTTCTATGCTTGTAGATCATGAAAAGAATGTTTTAGCTGCTGGTTATATTGTTGAATTCATTCATGATGCTACTGAAAATTATTATGAGGGAGGAATATACGCTTGTAGGAATTGCAATAATATCAAGTTTCCTCTCTATGTGCTTAAAATTTTAAAGTTATACTTGTTTTGCCTTCCTATGCTAGTTGATTATTGTTCCCATAAGTTGTTTGCTCACAAAATCCTTATGCATAGGAAGTGGGTTAGACTTAAATGTTCTAGTCATATTCTTCATGATGCTCTCTTTATGTTTCAATTCTTATCTTTTATGTGAGCATCATTGAAATCGGCATGCCTAGCTAGGGGCGTTAAACGTTAGCGCTTGTTGGGAGGCAACCCAATTTTATTTTAGTTTATTGATTTTTGGTTCTGTTTAGTAATTAATAATCCATCTAGCTTCTGTTTAGATGTGGTTTTGTGTTTTAATTAGTGTTTGTGCCAAGTAGAACCTTTGGTAAGACTTGGGTGAAGTCCTTATGATCATGCTGTAA
Source organism: Triticum aestivum (assembly GCF_018294505.1). NCBI lineage: Eukaryota > Viridiplantae > Streptophyta > Magnoliopsida > Poales > Poaceae > Triticum > Triticum aestivum. The sequence goes on from NC_057805.1 coordinate 327,628,307, forward strand.
AAAACAGAAACTCTAGCGCTCACGAGATTAGCTAAAAGTTTTTACTGGAGAGTGCTATTTAGTTGATTCTTTTCGCATATGATTACTAGAAAAATTCCTCAGGTCCACCAATTTATTTTAGAATTTTTGGAGTTCCAGAAGTATACGTTTGATACAGATTACTACAGACTGTTCTGTTTTTGACAGATTCTGTTTTTCGTGTGTTGTTTGCTTATTTTGATGACTCTATGGCTAGTAAAATAGTTTATAAACCATAGAGAAGTTGGAATACAGTAGGTTTAACACCAATATAAATAAAGAATGAGTTCATTACAGTACCTTGAAGTGGTGCTTTTTTTTCTTATACTAACGGAGCTTACGAGTTTTCTGTTAAGTTTTGTGTTGTGAAGTTTTCAAGTTTTGGGTAAAGATTCGATGGACTATGGAATAAGGAGTGGCAAGAGCCTAAGCTTGGGGATGCCCAAGGCACCCCAAGGTAATATTCAAGGATAACCAAGCGTCTAAGCTTGGGTATGCCTCGGAAGGCATCCCCTCTTTCGTCTTCGTTCATCGGTAACTTTACTTGGAGCTATATTTTTATTCACCACATGATATGTGTTGTGCTTGGAGCGTCATTTTATTTTCTTTAGCTTTGCTTGATATTTGAATAAAATACCAAGATCTGAAATTCTAAAATGAGAGAGAGTCTTCATATAGCTACATAATTATTCAACTACTCATTGATCTTCACTCATATCTTTTTGGAGGAGTTTGTCATTTACTCGTGTGCTTCACTTATATCCTATGAGTAAATGGTTGAATGATTTGAATGTCATAAATCTAAAATTATATATGCTTCATATGCCTTTCCCATGGGGAGTAATACCTTCACATATAAGAAGTAGAGGTGGTAAATTTATCGAAGGTTAGCAAACATTGTATTGGTCACTTGAACAATTCATGAAAGAATATTGAAGGAAGAGAGATTTCACATATAAATATACTATCTTGGACATCTTCTATGATTGTGATACCCATTAATTATTTTCAAACCTGAGCAAATTAGTTGAAGTTGGACAATGAAGACAACATAATGAGTTATGCTTGGGTATATTTGTATAAGTTATATTGTTTTGGATCCTCTAACATGTGGTGCTTGCTATTTAGAATCCTTTGCTAGCCAAAATATCTGTACTAAGCGGGAATACTGCTTGTGCATCCAAATTCCTTGAACCAAGTTTCTTCCATGAGTGTCCACCATATCTACCTATATGCGGTATTTACCTGCCGTTCCAAGTAAATTTGCATGTGCCAAACTCTAAACCTTCAAATAATAATCTGTTTTGTATGCCCGAATCGCTCATGTAGCGACTAGGGGCTAGCAGTATCTTCCATGCTAGGTGGGTTATTCTCACGATGAGTGGACTCCGCTCATCATTCACGAGAAAATGGCTGGTAACTGGGATGCCCAGTCCCATGATCAAAAGATCGAAATCAAATAAAAAATAATTGCAAACAAAACTCCCCCAGGATTGATGTTAGTTGGAGGCACCCGTTGTTTCGGGCAAGCCATGGATTGATGATTGTTGGTGGAGGGGGAGTAAAAATCTTTACCTTTCTGTTTGGCAACCGCCTATAATGTATGTAGTATGGAAGATATTGGGAACTCTTGGTCGTTATGTTGACAATGAAAGCATACCTGTCAAAATTATTTTCATCTCTGTTTTTGCTTCGAGCTCTGGCACCTCTGCAAATCCCTGCTTCCCTCTGCGAAGGGCCTATCTTTTACTTTTATGCATTAGTCAGTAGTATTCCTTCTCATTCCAACCTACTCTTTAGTTGGCAAGCATCATGTGATGGAAAGATCTAAGCATATATGGCCATTCAAATATATTTGATCATGAATTATTATTGTTGACATTACCCTTGAGGTAAAAGGTTGGGAGGCGAAACATTAAGCCCCTATCTTTCTCTATGTTCGATGAATACTATTTGTTCTAAAAATATGCTTTGAGTGGTAGCAATCATGGAAGACTAAATGATAGTTGAGTATGTGAAGTTTGCTGAATCAAAGCTCTGACATAGACTCTTCCTGAAAATAAGATGAATTGCAATTGTTTGATGACTGAGAACTGTTTGTTAGTTTTCAAGAAAGTTTATGATCTATACTTTAACATGTGAATAGTTTGTTACTTGATCAAGAAAAGTTCTATGAGTTGAGCTACTGTTTTGACATATAATGATGCTAGAAAAGGTGATTGAAATTATCATTGATCAAACTTATGCACCTGCTAGCATTCCCACTTCATAAATTATTTCTTTTCTCATTTACCTACTCGAGGACAAGCAGGAATTAAGTTTGGGGATGCTGATACGTCTCCAACGTATCTATAATTTATGAAGTATTCATGCTATTATATTATCCATCTTGGATGTTTTATGGGCTTTACTATGCACTTTTATATTATTTTGGGACTAACCTATTGACCTAGAGCCCAGTGCCAGTTCCTGTTTTTTCCCTTGTTTCAGTGTTTCGAAGAAAAGGAATATCAAACGGAGTCGAAACGGAATGAAACCTTCTTGAGAAGTTATTTTTGGAAGGAAAGCAACCCGGGAGACTTGGAGTGCACGTCAGGAAAGCAACGAGGGAGGCACGACGCAGGGGGGCGCGCCCTCCACCCTCGTGGGCCCCTCGTGGCTCCCCTGACGTACTTCTTTCACCTATATATACCAATAAACCCTAAAACCTTCGGGGAACAGAATAGATCGGGAGTTCCGCCGCCGCAATCCTCTGTAGCCACCAAAAACCAATCGGGGCCCTGTTCCAGCACCCTGCCGGAGGGGGGAACCCTCACCGGTGGCCATCATCATCATTCCGGCGTTCTCCATGACGAGGAGGGAGTAGTTCACCCTCGGGGCTGAGGGTATGTACCCGTAGCTATGTGTTTGATCTCTCTCTCTCTCGTGTTCTTGAGGTGATACGATCTTGATGTATCGCGAGCTTTGCTCTTATAGTTGGATCTTATGATTTTTATCCCCCTCTACTCTCTTGTAATGGATTGGGTTTCCCTTTGAAGTAATTTTATCGGATTGAGTCTTTAATGATTTGAGAACACTTGATGTATGTCTTGCCGTGCGTATCTGTGGTGACAATGGGATATCACGTGATTCACTTGATGTATGTTTTGGTGATCAACTTGCGGGTTCCGCCCATGAACCTATGCATAGGGGTTGGCACACGTTTTCGTCTTGACTCTCCGGTAGAAACTTTGGGGCACTCTTTGAAGTTCTTTGTGTTGGTTGAATAGATGAATCTGAGATTGTGTGATGCACATCGTATAATCATACCTGCGGATACTTGAGGTGACATTGGAGTATCTAGGTGACATTAGGGTTTTGGTTGATGTGTGTCTTAAGGTGTTATTTTACTACGAACTCTAGGGCTGTTTGTGACACTTATAGGAATAGCCCAATGGATTGATCAGAAAGAATAACTTTGAGGTGGTTTCGTACCCTACCATAATCTCTTCGTTTATTCTCTGCTATTAGTGACTTTGGAGTGACTCTTTGTTGCATGTTGAGGGATAGTTATATGATCCAATTATGTTATTATTGTTGAGAGAAGTTGAACTAGTGAAAGTATGAACCCTAGGCCTTGTTTCCTAGCATTGCAATACCATTTACGCTCACTTTTATCATTAGTTACCTTGCTGTTTTTATATTTTCAGGTTACAAAAACCTATATCTACCATCCATATTGCACTTGTATCACCATCTCTTCGCCGAACTAGTGCACCTATACAATTTACCATTGTATTGGGTGTGTTGGGGACACAAGAGACTCTTTGTTATTTGGTTGCAGGGTTGTTTGAGAGAGACCATCTTCATCCTACGCCTCCCACGGATTGATAAACCTTAGGTCATCCACTTGAGGGAAATTTGATACTGCCCTACAAACCTCTGCACTTGGAGGCCCAACAACGTCTACAAGGAGAAGGTTGCGTAGTAGACATCAAGGGGGAGGGGGCGGGGAGGTAGATATTTCCGCGGAAGCCGAAAATTTGGAATCGCTTCAGCCAAAAAACTGGCATGCAGAGTGTCATCAGACACGGTCCCTTATTCAGAGCGGGCTGTGGACTATAGCCGTCCCACCTTCTCGCGTAAGCTTTATGCGTACTATAATCCGACGGTGCTCCAAGATATTTTGTGCTGCATCTCACACGGTTGGTGATAATAAACTATGTGGGATCTACTTGATTTGTATTACATAATGGGGTCACAGTGGCAATGGACGGTGTTTGAATTGCTAGACCTTTTATCTGCAGTGAACATGCAACTATATGTGTGTCGTAAAGAAATTGGAATTATTCAGGGTTCGTTTGGAAATTTTGTACATTAAATTGGTTTTCTAGCCATTTCAGGTGCACAATTCAAAATTAAAGCACATGCACATGGTCTGGTGCACCAACATGGGTTGTAAAATCATATATGTGTCCATGGGTTTATGCTTATGTCCCATGCAAGAAATGGGGATGAATGTCAAACACCCTGCCACGGTCACTCGGCCACAAACATTGAGATACCTGGTTTTTAAATTCTAGTAAATCCAAAGCTCGTCTGAAATTAAAGAAACTTGGCATGCTATCATGGAGCGGCATCAACATGCCGTGGTAAATTTTTTGTCCCATTTGGGGCAGGTTTGGGGATATGCTTCTCACAAACCAGAGCTTCTCACAACAAGCCTGATGGTTTCGGTAGGGAACGTCCCACCTTTGGGGACGAAACGATATCCATTGCCTCTTATTTCCTTCAAAAAATTTCTCGTGTCAACATAGAACAACAGGAGTGTTGTGTCAATTTTTGGGAATTTTCAGGGTTCGTTCGGACATTTTTATGCATTAATTGAGTTTTCAATGCATTTATGTGCATAATTCAAATTTGAACTACATGCACATGCTCTAATGCATATAAATTGGTTGAAAAATCAAATATGTGTCCTTGGGTGCATGCTTAGGTCCAATGCAAGAAATGGGAATGAATTTCAAACGCCAGGGCACCGTTGATTGTCGGCAAAACATTGAGATACTTTGTTTTTAAATTCTAGTAAATTCAAAACTCGTCTGAAATTCATGAAACTTGGCATGCTATCATGGAATGGCACCCGACATGCTGTGGTATTTTTCATGTCCATTTTGAGAGAAGGCACACTCGAATAACAGCCAACAAAGGCATTTTGAAAATCGTGTGTGTTCTGTTAACCATTCTGTGACGCCACGTGTCTTCGTTTTAATGGCTATAGGAGGTGCCGTGTGGACAGCTGCTTGACCTTGATTGAACGGGAGGCGTGCGAGCGGAGTCCGGTGCGCAGGCTGACCGAGAGGCGTGCAAGCTGTCCTCCAATGCGCAGGCTCACCGGGAAGCGTGCGATCTGTACACTGCGCATGCTCATTGGGAAGCGAGCCCTTTGACTTCCATGGCCGCCCGCCTTCCTCTCCATTAATGGCGCCCGAGCCGCTGTTTAATACGGGCGGCCTTACTGTTCGCCTCCCATTCCCCTCCCTCCCGCAGACCTCCACCAACGCCATGGCGCAGAATGATCATTTGCCACTAGTCTTCAAGTTTGGTGAAGTCGACTCCGAGCCGGAGGAGATAGAAAATAAGGAAGAATGGGGCCTCATGGACATGGCCCAGAACGAGCTGGCCGCGGTGGTTGCTGCCCCCGCTCCGGTCCCAGCTCCCATCCCTACGCCCGCGCCAGCGACCATCCCCATAGCATTGACGGGCTGGTCGCCGAGCACTATCGCAGAGCTGGAAGCCGCGGGCGTCAGCGAGGTCTCCGCGGACCTGCGCGAGCTCGTGTACATGCCAGCGCCAGCGCCCGTGCCCGTGCGCGCCCCTCCACCCACCATGGCGCCGACCCCCGTGCGTTTGGCTGCACCCGCCGTGCCCGTGCCCCTGCCCGTGCGCTCCCCTCCACCCACCGCGGCCCCGGTCCCCGTGCGTTTGGCTGCACCCGCCGCGCCCGTGCCCGTGCGTGTGCCCCCCTCAGCGGCATGGGACGTTGCCGTCGACCGCTACCTCTCAGCGGCGCCAGTTGCCGTCCTCCCGCGCCCCGTGATATGTCTCCAACGTATCTATAATTTATGAAGTATTCATGCTATTATATTATCTGTTTTGGATGTTTATGGGCTTTACTAAACACTTTAATATTATTTTTGGGACTAACCTATTAACCGGTGGCCCAGCCCAAATTGCTGTTTTCTTGCCTATTTCAGTGTTTCGAAGAAAAGGAATATCAAACGGAGTCCAAACGGAATGAAACCTTCGGGAGAGTTATTTTTGGAACGGAAGCAATCCAGGAGACTTGGAGTAGACGTCAGGGAAGCTTCAAGGAAGCCACGAGGCAGGGAGGCGCGCCCTACCCCCTGGGCGCGCCCCCACCCTCGTGGCTCCCCTGACCGGCTTCTTTCGCCTATATATGTCCATATACCCTAAAAACATCGGAGAACACAATAGATCGGGAGTTCCGCCGCTGCAAGCCTCTGCAGCCACCAAAAACCAATCAGGACCCTGTTCCGGCACCCTGCCCGAGGGGGGATCCCTCACCGGTGGCCATCTTCATCATCCCGGCGCTCTCCATGACGACGAGGGAGTAGTTCACCCTCGGGGCTGAGGGTATGTACCAGTAGCTATGTGTTTGATCTCTCTCTCTCGTGTTCTTGAGGTGGTATGATCTTGATGTATCGCAAGCTTTGCTATTATAGTTGGATCTTATGATGTTTCTTCCCCCCTCTACTCTCTTGTAACGGATTGAGTTTTCCCTTTGAAGTTATCTTATCGGATTGAGTCTTTAAGGATTTGAGAACACTTGATGTATGTCTTGCATGTGCTTATCTGTGGTGACAATGGGATATTCACGTGATCCACTTGATGTATGTTTTGGTGATCAATATGCGGGTTCTGCTCGTGAACTTATGCATAGGGGTTGGCACACGTTTTCGTCTTGACTCTCCGGTAGAAACTTTGGAGCACTCTTTGAAGTTCTATGTGTTGGTTGAATAGATGAATCTGAGATTGTTTGATGCATATCGTATAATCATACCCACGGATACTCGAGGTGACATTGGAGTATCTAGGTGACATTAGGGTTTTAGTTTATTTGTGTCTTAAGGTGTTATTCTAGTACGAACTCTATGATAGATTGATCCGAAAGAATAACTTTGAGGTGGTTTCGTACCCTACAATAATCTCTTGATTTGTTCTCCGCTATTAGTGACTTTGGAGTGACTCTTTGTTGCATGTTGAGGGATAGTTATATGATCCAATTATGTTATTATTGTTGAGAGAACTTGCACTAGTGAAAGTATGAACCCTAGGCCCTGTTTGCTAGCATTGCAATACCGTTTACGCTCACTTTTATTAGTTACCTTGCTGTTTTTATTTTTTTAGATTACAAAAACCTATATCTACCATCCATATTGCACTTGTATCACCATCTCTTCGCCGAACTAGTGCACCTATACAATTTACCATTGTATTGGGTGTGTTGGGCACACAAGAGACTCTTTGTTATTTGGTTGCAGGGTTGCTTGAGAGAGACCATCTTCAACCTACGCCTCCCACGGATTGATAAACCTTAGGTCATCCACTTGAGGGAAATTTGCTACTGTCCTACAAACCTCTGCACTTGGAGGCCCAACAACGTCTACAAGAATAAGGTTGTGTAGTAGACATCACCCGTCGATCGCGTGACGACATGATGTTTGATTTACAAGTGAAGAACATTTTGTGCTGCCTTGAAGACTTCAACATCGGTATCCCGGAGGACAACAACGACAACGACGGCGCGTCATGCCGTCTCCGCCATTGCCGGAAATAGTTTTTTTGGGGTTTAATACTGTATCTCGAATTCTCGATCATATGAATATAAATTCGCAGCGTGACTGAATGAAATATATGGTTTGAACGAACTTGCGTTTTTCTCTGTTAATGTACAGACTTATCAAACGATTTTCTTTTGAAAAAAACATCAATGTTTTTTAAATATAAAACACTCATCGCAAACATTTTAGTTAGAACACCCGTATGCAAACTGACAGCTTCCCCAGGAAGCCAAGGGAAAATTTGCAGTGCAGGATTTGTGCATCCCTTCAACGCAAACGGTTGTTTTGGATGACCCGTGTGCAACCACGTAGAAACAATTGGGTAAGATTTGCATCTGTCATATTGGGTATGTTGCCATTTGTCAAACTGGAAAGATTGACATTTGTTTATCTAGTAACATTGCCATTTGTCAACCCTGTAACACTGCGATTTGTCAAAATATGTAGCTAAAAATCACTAGAACTATCTTTTTTTTGCAACTAAAATCACTAGCACTGTTCATATGGACACCACTAGCAGGCGTGAGTTGATGGACGCATATGCAAATGTACCATTGATTACATACAACAAGTCATCAACCCACAACGACAACGAGGATACATGTTGCATTATAGATCATCTCCAACAAAACATTCTAGTAAAGTAAAGTTTTTCTCACACAACAAATAAGAAAGCGATGAAATGAACTTCAGCTCAACCACTCGTCGGCGTTGGAAACGCTTGCTTTGAAACAGAAGTGATTCTCTGGGAAGGGCCACCTACTGTCAATCTCGAGACCAACGCAGGACTGATCATCCAGGCTGAAGCGGCCTATTTCAATACCCATATTGTGATAGCCACGGTAGGGAAGCATAGCAATGTCCGAGGTATACATACAATTGCTTCTCATAAATGGTAGTAACATTGTGTCAACAGCAGCTGGATCGCCTTTCACCATCATTGGATAGTTTTGTCCAAGGAAGAGTGAGTTTTCTCCAAGACTGTCAATACTGAACCAGGGAGAAGGTGTTGGAGCTAGCACACAAGTATCCATCCCGAATGCCCTGCAACGGATGTTGGAATAGGTCCGGAGAGTGCGACCATGCCAGACAACACCTGCTTCCTTACTAACATCAGCAGTGCCCCGTATACAGACAAGAAGAGGTGATCCATCAGAATAAGTTGCCAGGCGCCACTGAGTATATGGGTCCTGCTCGTCCTCATGCTCGTGATCATCACCATCGTCATCTCCCCCTTGGTTATAAAAATTTTCATGTATAGGTGGTGGAATGTTCACAGGACCTTGGAAACACAAGAAGGTTAATTAGTAAAGCGAAACTAGCTAGCTAACCCGCATGCATGTGGATGAAACAATTATAATTACGCTGGAAGACAAGCGTACCGAAACCATAAGGATTCCATGAAAAAACATTGCCACGAGTGGTGGCAGCAAACACAAGACCCTCGTATTGAATTGCATCACAGTACTCATCCATGTACAAAAATTGATTTTTGAGCAATATCCATCGAGTCGTGGAAGCAAGGACGGCAACAAGCTTGTCGAAGATAGCAACAACTTCATAGTTCGTGTAGTTCCAAGAGCGGTTGGGAACTCGACAAATTGCTATCTTCCGTAGACGACAGTCACCATGATCGTATTTGAACGTACGTAGAATACCGGTGTGCTCAACTTTAGGGCAGTCTGAGATTTTTGAAGTGGAACCCGGTGACGAGTGTACACATTCACAATTTCGCACTCACAGTTGTACCCAATATAAACAACCCAATCTCCATTTGCGCCTGCCCAAGCCTTACGCTCAAGCGATGGCATCTTAACATCACACGTATCATTATCAAGCGGCATCAACTTGCACAAGGTGAGGCTTCCGTTGTCCCCGCGCCAGTGATCAAGGTTACGGCGAAGAAGATAGGGGAGATCAAACCGCTCATGGACCCTTGGGTTGCTTGTAATGATGTTATTAGTTGAGTCGAGAATGGTCTTGAACAAACCTTCCATGCTAGTCGAGGTGATGGCGTCGCACCGATCAATGAGTTCCTCCACCATCATGTCACCTTTTAGATTAGGGCAAGAATAACGGGGTCGTTTCCGGCCTGCTCCTTCCAAGGAGAAGACGATCGAACAATGGCAGAAGGAAAGGGTGAAGGCAAATGGAGGGAGGAAGAGCGTGCGACGGGAGTTCCAAATTGAGAGGGAAAGGCGAAGAGGCGGTGGACGGTTGCCACAGTACAAGAAGAGGCTAGTGGGGAGCGGACGGTTGCCACAGAGGTCACACACTGACGACAAGGCTGAGTGAACCGCATGCCATATATCGCACACACCTTGATCTGGCTGACCGTTTCTTTTGTGTTGCCTAATCACAAACAGTTCATCCGAGTGAACCGTATGCTGTACATCGCACACACCTTCTTCTGGCTGCCAGTTTCTGTTGAGTTGCCTCATCGGAAATAGTTAATTGAATTGAACCATATGCCCTGCATCGCACACGCAACTAAAATCTGAACCATGTTTGATGCATCCGTCATCGCAAATGTTTTGCACCTTTTCTGACGGTTATTTTACACCACCGTTTGTGATTATTGCATTGCACACAGTTTTGTCGAAGGGTCTCTGATCGTAGTGTCGCGTTAGCAGCATCCTGCAATAGTAGATACTCCACATTCTTTTGATGAGTCATTTGACTCCAACTATAAGCTATTCAAAAATCAGAATGGCGAAGTATTTACTAGATTTCTTGGTACTAACTGTAGGAATGGTTCCCTAGTGAAGAAAATCTGGGTGCCCAAAATTGTTCTTCAAAATCTTCTGGTGAATGTCATCATGACACCACCGAAGAAAAAGAACAATTCTAGGGCAAATTCTTCACCCGGACCAAAGTCGTCAGATGGACGCAAGTCAACTCGTGCTCGTACTAATACTTCAATGCAGGGAAAAAAACAGTGATATGATGAATATGTGCATTATTCTTCAAATCATTATGTGCACAAAACTGCGAAGAATTTCTCTGCATATTCTTATGAGTACTATACTCCTCATGTGAAGAGAAATGCATATTCTTCAATGCCTAAGTTCTCTACCAATGCTTTGCGCTACATTGCTTGTCAGCCACCCATTCAGATGTGGGTGGTTAAGAAGAAGAACTAATCTCTTTTGCAGGGTCAGGTCTTCAGACACAATAAATGTCTAATGAATTTACTAAAGACCTGACATAAATGCTTGTTGGGATGCAAGCTAATCATGATGAAATGAATTCCTCATTTCACACATCCCTATGCTTCTTGTTATATGCTTACTGATGAAATTCACTGACGAAATTGACCATCATATTCTTCAACTGAAGTATATGAATTTGTAAGTGAGACTAATGCTTCTATAGGATGATACTCCAAAAGCTACTGAATGGGTTATGGACAGTGACTGCACAAGTCATATGACTAGTGATAGGAATCTCCTCACCAATGCTCCCCTTACTCCGTCTCATCTGATGCATATCACCTACGCTGACAAAGGAAAAAGCATGGTATTGGGTGTAGGTAAGGTTGCTATCTCAAAGGATCGACACATGGAAAAAGTGATGCTTGTCGAGTCCTCAGGATACAACCTCATGTTTGTCTCAATGCTTTGTGATCTTGATATGATTCTCATCTTTGGAAAATATAGATGCATTGTGCTAATGGAATCTGACAAGTCCAAAGTCTTTGAAGGCTTTAGGAGAGGTGATTTGTATATTGTAGATTTTTCTCTAGGTCCTCAACCGGCCACATGTCTACTGGCAAAAGCTTCAGAGTGCTGGCTCTGGCATCGACGACTTGGACATACTGGCATGAGGAATTTGAGCACACTCGTCAAGAAGAAGCATATCATTGGTGTCGAGGGCATCAAATTCGTCAAAGATCACCTTTGTAGTGCTTGTGAAGCTGGAAAGATGACCAGATCCAAGCACTCCGCGAAGACAATCATGACCACTTCTCGTCCCTTTGAATTACTTCACATGGATCTCTTTGGTCCCACTCATTATGCTACACTAACCAATGCATCATCACTCTATGAATTCGTCATTGTTGATGATTATTCTCGTTACACCTAGGTGCATATCATTACCTTCAAGACTGAAGTGTAGGGCATCTTCAGACGATTTGCTAACTGTGCCATGACGAATTATGGCATCAAGATCAAGCATATGAGAAGCGACAATAGCACCAAGTTCAAGAACATAGGCCTTGATGACTATCTTGATGAACTTGGTATGACTCATGAGCTCTCTGCTCCCTATACTCCTCAGCGGAATGGAATTGCTGAGTGCAAGAATAGGACACTCATTGAGATGGCCCGCACTACGCTTGATGAATACAAGACACCTTGTCGATGGTGGCCTAAAGCAATTGATACTGCTTGTCACATCATCAATCGGGTATATCTTCAGAAATTCCTCAAGAAAACTTCATATGAGCTCCTCACTGACAAAAAGCCAAAGGTAAGTTATTTCAAAGTCTTCGGTGCTAAATGTTGGATCAGAGATCCTCATCACAATTCTAAATTTGCACTGAAAGCACATGAGGGTTTTATGCTTGGTTACGAAAAGGACTCGCACGCCTACAGAGTCTTCAACACCTATCACAACAAGGTTGTTGAAACTGTAGATGTGCGGTTCGATGAAACTAATGGCTCACAAAGAGAGCACCTACCTCCTGTGCTAGATGAAATGCCTCCTGAGGAATCTATCAAGCTGATGGGCACTGGTGAAATAGTGCGCAGTGAAGAAGAAGTGATTATTCCTCGACCTGAAGAAACTGATGCTCCTGAAGAAAATGATTCTGAGGAAAATGCTCAACCTCAACAAGGCCATCGTCTAGCTCATCCACGAGTGGCGAATGAAGTGCAGATTGAGAAGATCCTTGACACCATCAATGCACCTGGTCCCCTCACTCGCTCAAGGGCTTCACATCTAGCTAACTTTTGTAGGCATTATGCTTTTGTCTCCATCATAGAGCCCACCAAAGTTGATGAAGCATTTCTGGAGCCTGAGTGGATTCAAGCCATGCAAGAAGAATTGCAACAATTCGAGCTCAACAATGTGTGGGAGCTTGCGAATCGACCTGATCCACACAAGCACGATATCATCGGCACTAAGTGGATCTACCGCAACAACAAGACGAAAATGGCAAAGTGGTAAGAAAAAAGGCTCTTCTTGTAGCACAAGGCTACACACGGGTTGAGGGCATTGGTTTCAGTCAAACATTTGCACCTGTTGCTAGGCTTGAAGCTATTCGTATACTGCTTGCATATGCTAACCATCACAATATTCTCTTATATCAAATGGATGTGAAAAATGTATTCCTTAATGGTAAGCTTGAGGAAGAAGTATATGTTGCTCAACCACCAGGTTTTGAGGATCCAAAGCATCCGGACAAAGTCTTCAGACTGAATAAGGCTCTCTATGGCCTCAAGCAAGCCCCACAGGCTTGGTACTATACACTGAAGGAATTCTTGAAGAAAAAGGGTTTCGAACCCAGTTCACTTGATCCTACTATTTTTACTAAATCTTATGATGGTGAACTTTTCATATGCCAAATATATGTTGATGATATTATCTTTCGTTGCACTAACAAGCGTTTCAGTGACAAATTTGCATACGTGATGCGTGAAGAATATCAGATGTCTATGATGGGAGAATTGAAATTCTTCCTTGGCCTTCAAATTCGTCAACAACCCAATGGCATCTCATTTCTCAAGAGAAATACCTCAAAGATTGCCTGAAGAAATTCGGCATGCAAGACTGCAAAGCCCTCAAAATTCCAATGCCTACGAATGCTCAACTCAGCACTGACAAAAATGGTAAAGATTTCGATTAGAAGATATATCGCTCCCTCACGGGTTCGCTTCTTTACCTATGTGCATCTAGGCCAGATATTATGCTTAGCATTTTCATGTCTGCCCGATTTCAAGCGACACCAAAGGAATCACACCATCAGGCTCTGAAACGAATTCTTCGATATTTAGCTCACACACCAACGCTTGGATTATGGTATCCCAAGGGCTCATCTTTTGATCTAGCTAGATTTTCTGATTCTGATTACGCTGGAGATCATGTGGATCGCAAGTCTACATCAAGCACATGCCATTTCCTCGAATGATCTCTTGTCTGTTGGTCCTTAAAGAAGCAGAACTGCGTTGCACTTTCCACAGCCGAGGCTGAATACATTGCCGTTGGTGCCTGCTGCTCATAGTTGCTATGGATGAAGCAAACCCTCAAGGACTGGCGTCAACGCGAAGAAAGTCCCTCTCTACCGCGACAATGAGAGTGCTATCAAGATCGCCCACAACCCAGTGCAACATTGCAAGACGAAGCATATTCAGATTCGTCACCATTTTCTTCATGATCATGTGCTGAAGGGAGACATCGTCATCGACCACATGAAGACCAAAGACCAGCTTGCCGATATCTTCACTAAGCCCTTGGATGAAAAGAGGTTCTGCAAGTTGTGGTGTGAGCTAAACATCCTAGAATATTCAAATGACCTCTAAAGTGGACACGCATCCTAACACTTATGCATTGTTGATGACTTTGATGCACAACACATGAAGTAACTTTTTCTTCAATCAATGAAGACTAACCCTCTAAGTGTGAAGAAATTAATGAAGAACTTGACTCTCAGAACCCTACGACAATTGTACGCGGTGTATGAAGTCATCAAAGTTCTTATATGGTGGGTAACGCCGCCACCTCTTATATGACAGTCTTCAAATTTGAGTTTTCTGTCATTTTGCAATTTCGTCAAACTTTTCAAATTCATCATTTGAGGTTATTCTTCACTGATATATATATATATATGTGTGTGTGTGTGTGTGTGTGTGTGTGTGTGTGTGTTTATTCGATCTTTTCATGTCCTCAACAGCATCCACATATTGCTAATTCTTCAACTTGATTTCTTCGTCTATGTGGATGTGATCGGACCCGATCCCCACCATGCTAAGCTCAACCCACTCTGTTCATACATTCTTCATATGCATTCTACTTGACACTGTCCAAAGTCTTCACTGTGTCCTTGACAGCTGAAGAAATTCCAAACACACTTTAAAAATCTCAAAGTTTCTTTTCTGGCGGTTGCCGTTGTAACTTCATCCCGTGCTTTCACCTTGACAGATAAGTGTGAATATGCATGCATGACGCGTGTCACAGAGATGTGAATGGTCAGGGGCTTATCCATCCAAAATTTTCGGCCCTCTCAGTTTTCACTACGGCTATAAATAGCCTTGACCCTATCAACGTCAGTTCACTCCATCCCTTCGCTCTCACCTCAAACCCTAGCGCCGCCGCTGGATATCATCGCCTCCGGAGAAGAAGAGCTTCACTGTCTCAACTTCTTCGTCTACATACTCATGCCAGACACGGATTTCTTCACCCCCGTCGCTGCCGTAGACGTCTTTCATCACCATGTTAGGGCACCGAAGATCTGAGCTGACGATTTCCTTCGCCTCATCATCCAGTTCATCTAGTTCATCACAGCGGTAATTAAATGCTTATTTACTGCCCCTCTTTGATCTTCACTCTACTCGAAATTCTTCAAGTGTTGTTTTTACCACTCCTCAAATTCTTCAGCACTTCAATCTGGCCAGTCTTGTATATTTCATCATTGATATGCTTAACAATTAGAATCCTCAATTGTGCAAATTGCTAAATCTGTACAACTCTGGAACCTAAGTCAAGAACACTTGATGAAATTCTTCAAGACGACAAGGGTTAATTTCCTCAACTGGTTTATTTTGAAAATCTCTGAGAACGCATGTGAATCTTTCCTATTTCCTCGCAACTATACTCTATTCACACGTACAATGTCTGCAGATGAATCTCTAGGTTGTCATCAACTTAATTCATTTGTTGCACAACTTGAAAAAAAACTTCAAACTTCATCAGAGTCCTCACAGGTTCAAAATCCTCAGTTGAGGAAAATGGCTAATGAAAAAAATCCGCAGAAAGGTGGCAAGAGAAAGGAAGAACACATAGCTTTTGAAATCCCTGATGATCTGTATGCTGGGTACTGCACGCCTGATGAAAATGTTCATGGCAAAGAAACTGATAAGCAACGCAAGTCTCGCATGCAGAGGATGAAACAATACTGGTCATATGAATGGAGGTCTTACAAATGCGTCACTCCCAAGTATCAGAAGGGGTGAAGAATTCGCAGTTAAGCCTCCGTGTAAAAGAAAACCGCTTGCTCCTGGTCAACTTGCTGATCGAACAAGTATCAGAAGGGGTGAAGAATTCCCCGAGGAATGGGCTAATCGTCAAGCCAAATTGGCCAAACAACCAAAGAAGGCTGTTGATGAATTCAACTGTGCCTCAAAGGCGTCAGCTGAAGCAAGTGGCAGTGGAAGTGCCAATCCCCCAAAGAAATCTATGCAAAAGAAGCCTGCACACAAGCCAAGGCCATCTGATCCAATGCCCTCAATGGCCAAGCCTAAAGTTTCAAAGGCTTTAGCACCAAAAGTTTCAAATTCTTCAGTGCCTCCTCCTTCATCAAGTTCCTCAATGGCAGTAGTAAGAGCTTCAACACCGGGGGTGCTTGCATCATGCCAGCGCACCGAGGGCTTTCCAATAGCCTCAATTGTAGCATCAAGTGCCTCAGCTTCCGGACCACCAACTTCTTCAACTCCCAAGCTGAAGCCAAAGGCAACTGCTGGCCGTGGAACCAGGCCACGACCCATGAGCAAGGTTGTTGTGCCTCAAGTTGATGAACACGGGCTCGCTGACGAAGATGAGCTCGTTGAGTTCCTCAGAAGAAAACAAGAGCAGGCTCATATTGCCAAGAATTCTTCTGTTCCTATGCTGCTGGACCCAAAGAAATTGCTCGATTTCATTGACATCTAGTGCACAAATTCAGAGACTCCTCTTGATGACCTCAACCTGCCTCCTGGCCCAAGCCATATGATTTCTTCATTCATATTGAATGAGGAATACAAGATTGCACAAGCTAAACTGGTGCACAAACAGAAAGTGCAAAAGGAGAAGGAGTTGAGGAAGACATGCTTTCAATATCTCCTCAACAGCTCGTGACTCTACAGTCTGAAATTCTTCAGCTGTCTGAGGAATATGAAAGGCAGGCCAATCATTGTTGTGGCATCAAAGAACTATTCATCACTACCTCAACTAACGTAGTTGAAGACCACAACTCGAGAGAAGCCGCCAAGTTTGGCTATGCTCCACCATCAAGTTCATTAGCTCCACCACCAACCACATAGGCCAGTGAGACCGCGCCTTTAAATTCTGAAGAGACGGTCAGGGCAACTGAAGAAGTTGCGCCTGAAGAAACTAAACGGGCAACGGATAATGATGCGCTTGAAGAAATTCCAAGGGCGACTAAAAGTGTCGTGCCTGAAGGACATGTTAGGGCTTGCTCCTAGCGCTCTCCTCCTCCTAACGCTTCGCGCCGGCCGCCACTCCGGCGCCGTCGGCCACCAACCGCGCTGCCCTCCACTCCGGAGGCGGCGCCCACCGCTTCGCTGTGCCATGGCTTCAAGGGTTTCTCTCTCTGGTTCCCTCTCCTCGGAGTCCGACTCCTCCTTGCCGTCTCTGCCGCCACCCCCTGCTCCCGCGCCGCGGCGACCGGTGCTCAAATCCATCATCGTGTCGCAGGTCCTGGGCACGGCATTCGACCCGCTCGTCCAGGGTGGCAGGGCAGGGCCGTCGCACGCCGCTGTTCCTCCGCCCTTGCCGGACGGGGGGTGGCGAACCAAGGCTGGTCGTCGCCCGCGGGCCACGCGGGCTCCTGCTCCCCATGAGCGGTAGCGGCGTTGCGCCAGGCGGCCCCACGTGTTGCCTGCCTCCCGCCCGCCGCCTTCCTCGAAGCTGCCGCCGGAGCTGTACGGCTGCTGCTACAACTGCGGCAGCAAGCGGCACATCTCGGCGGACTGCACGAACCTGTTGTTCTGCGTGTGGTGCCATGGGGTGGGGCACATCTCGCGCGGCTGCACTCGCCCTCGCATCCCTTCTCCGGTGGAGCAGCCGCCGCGTCCTCCGCCCGCCCTTTGGTGCAGGATGGCTGTCGACCGCACCTCGCCATCACCACCGTCACCGCCAAGGTGCTCGCTTTCCCCTCCAGTGCCGCCACCGCCACCTGGCCCGCCGCCTCCTGGTGCTGTCCGGCTCCGGAGTGACGTCGTGCACGTGTCGCCCGTGCCGCGGCCGTCTTCTGTGTGCGCGCTACCTCAGCTGCGGCTGCCGTCTGTGGGAGATGCGGCGGGGCCTGAGTTCTTGGCGCCTTTCGGCATGGCGGAGGCAGGGCTGTCGCGGCAGGCTCTCGCTCGTGAGGACATGGTGGACGCCTGCTTCCTGGAAGCGGCCGAAGATACGTGACGGATGGAGGCGGAGCTCGCCAGGGCCGTGCTCGTCACGGTCACCGGCACGAGGCCGCAGGTGGATCTGGCTTCCGCAGCGGAGGCGCTGCATGCCGCTTTCGACGTTGGTCCGGCGGACATGTCCATTCGGGCGTTCTTACCCGAGGACTTCGTCGTGCTCTGTCGGGATGGTGCGGTTCACGATCGGATGGTGCATGATGGCTGGGATTACTCCCCATGGTTCGAGCTGTCCCGCAAGCCATGGATTATGCAGGCGCAGGCCACTGCGGCCCCTCTCCCTACCTCATCCTGGTCTCGCTGAGGGGCGTGTCGGCGCACGCGTGGTGCCAGCGGACGGCGAGCGTGATCTTGCGTGGCCTAGGCTACGTTGTGGGTGTTGATGACAGTACTGTATGCCAGTTGGACATGGCGGATTTTCGTGTCTGGCTGCGCACGGACCGACCCCGGCAAATCCCGCGCCGTCGTCTTCTCTTCATCGACGAGCCAGGGCGTACTCTCTTGGCGGAGACAGATGGGCAGAGGACGTCGACTGGCCAGAGGATGAGCACGCTATGGTACCCCATTGAGATTTCTGTCCTGGCGAATCCTACTCGGGTGGATGATGGTGCTCCGGATGGTCTGCAGGAGCCGCCGCCATCACCGCCCTCGCCACCCTGTGGTGATGGTGATCATGAGCCCCGGCAGGCTGGTGGTAGGGCTATGAGGAACAATGCAGCAGGCCATGGCGGTCCCAGTGTCAATTCTTCGGGCTCGGTTGGGTCAGCCACGGCGGCGCCGTTGGCAGCCAGGAACAGGAGGATTGAAACCGATTTGAACCCAGTCGTGGAGGAGTCCAGCAACAGTCATGTGGCTGCCATCGCCGGCCAGCTGTCAGATACGGGGCTGGGCACGAATATCGCAGGTACATTGCCGCAGCCAATCGCGGATAGGAGCACGCCTCTACGCGCTAAGGTCTTTGTTGCGGGCCCAGATGATGTGGGCGAGCAGGTGGATCAGGGTGGGCCTCTACCCCCGAGGGGACATGCTATTTCTTCTATCCCGATTGGCTCTCCAGAATTGGTGCATTTGACCAGATGGAGACTAGCTGCTAAGACGAACGAGAGCCTGGGTGCTTCGGATCCGGTGCCCATAGGGGAGTCCGTCCAAATTGGCTCGTATCACATTTCTCTGCAACATGCAAAGGTGGTGGACCAGGCCTTAGACTGCTTTTCAGAAGGTTCTCAGCCTGGTATGGGCCAACTGTCCCAGGACGCAAACGTGGGTTACCAAGTGGTGGATGCCTGGGACACAGTTCAGGTTAGCCTATCAGAGGGGAGTTGCACCCATGCAGCATGCACAACACCCCAGAATGAGATGCCAACTCCAGACGTGGGTGACGCCATGCAGCTTGCAATCCAGGAGCCGAGTGCACCTATGCAACCAGATGTGGGGAGCCCTTTTGAAAGTGCAACTAATCCCGGAGTGGTTTTGGTAATTCATAACAACATATAGCTCATTCAACTAATATCTTTCAATATGATTATTTCAGAAAGTTCAATGATTGGCATGGCATGGACTAGAGATGTGGACCCCTCAAAGTGCTAAGGACAAATATTGGCAAAAGCTCAAGACTCTTCATTTCTATTTTAGTGATCCAAGATCACATTGAGTCCATAGGAAAGCTAATACTATTAAAAGGGGATGAGGTGTTGCTTAATGGTCTACTTGCTCAAAATGCTTAGTGATATGCTCCAAAACCCTCAACCACTTTCTCGTATCCAAATATGTCCTAAACCTAAAGTCAAACTCGGCCCCACCGATTTGATTCATCCGGCGCCACCGAGTTCACTTGACATAGCCATAGCCAGAAACCCTAATCAGTTCGGTCTCACCGATAGGGATCTCTGTCTCACTGAGATGGGATTGCAAACTGTCTGTTTCCCTTCGTAATCTTTCGGTCTTACCGTAAGGAGCGATCGGTCCCACCGAGTTCGCAATGCAAACTCTCTGTTTCCCTTTCATAATGTTTCGGTCTTACCGAAAGGAGCGATCGGTCCCACCGAGTTTGCCTTACCAACTCTCTGTTAACCTATTACTGAAATTGGTCTCACCGATTTGAAGTGATCGGTCAAACCGAGATTAAGTTTTGCCCTAACCCTAACACATCAGTACCACCGAGTTGATCATGTCGGTTCCACCGGAAATCCTAACATTCACATTTTGGACTGAATTGGTCTCACCGAGTTCATACATTCGGTCTGACCGAGTTGGCTCTTTTGTGTGTAACGGTTAGATTTTGTGTGGAGGCTATATATACCCCTCCACCCTCCTCTCCATTAGAGAGAGAACCATCAGAACGTGCCTACACTTCCAGCATTCATTTTTTGAGAGAGAACCACCTACTCATGTGTTGAGACCAAGACATTCCAATCCAACCACAAGAATCTTGATCTCTAGCCTTCCTCAAGTTGCTTTCCACTCAAAACATCTTTCCACCATAGCCAAATCCGTGTGAGAGAGTTGATTGTTGGGGAGACTATCATTTGAAGCACAAGAGCAAGGAGTTCATCATCAATGCACCATCTATTGCCTTTTGGAGAGTGGTGTCTCCTAGATTGGTTAGGTGTCACTTGGGAGCCTCCGTCAAGATTGTGGAGTTGAACCAAGGAGTTTGTAAGGGCAAGGAGATCGCCTACTTCGTGAAGATCTACCCAAGTGAGGCAAGTCCCTCATGGGCTATGGCCATGGTGGGATAGACAAGGTTGCTTCTTCGTGGACCCTTCGTGGGTGTCACGACCGGTTTTTCAATAAAACATTTATTGAGAAACCGACCCCTTTACCGGACCAATATAGAAAAATCCTTCTTACTAGACAAATTCTTGATTACAGAAAACCAGGAGTACTAAATATAATACAAGGTTGAGCGGAGGCTGCTCAACAATTTATTACAAGCACGCCGATATTATACATAAGGGCGGGTATGACACAAGGGGTATGGTGGCATAGCTACCGACTCGTAATAAAAGTGGTGGTGGATATGTCACAGTGGAATGGATGACATGACTCCTAAGTCTTACAGCTCATCGAGCGTCGGAGTGAGGCTTGAGGACTTTTATTTTGGGTAGCGGAAGCGTATATAATACAAGTGACCAATTCCAGGATCGCACGGGACTGACTGGGACTCCTCTAGGCGTCGGACTCGCTATCGAACTCTTCATCCATAAGATCGCCTTCGTCAACATTTGGCCAAATCAACAAGCCAGGTGAGTACTTTGAAAGTACTCGCAAGACAGTTTGGACATAAGATATAACAAATGCAAACATGATGCACATGAGCAGATTAGTAATGCGCACTCCGATAATAAACTTTACACTGCATGGGAAATAAAAAAGGGAGTCGGGCGGTAGTCCTCTCGAAATCCCAATGTAATGCTGAGGGCCAATCGAGTGTCGGAAATGACGCCTCGAAAGGGTAAAAATAAATCAAACAATGCCTCAGTCGGGCGTCAGGGCGACGCCACATAAAGGGCTTATATTGGAATATAAACGACGGTGCGTGCCACAGTCGGACGTCTGAGCGACATCACATAAAGGGCTTATATCAAAAGTAAATAATAAGAGTGCCACAGTCGGACGTCTGAGCTACATCACATAAGGGCTTATATCGAAAGTAAATAACAAGAGTGCCACAGTCGGACGTCTGAGCGACTTCACATAAAGGGCTTATATCAAAAGTAAATAACAAGAGTGCCACAGTCGGACGTCTGAGTGACATCACATAAAGGGCTTATATCGAAAGTAACAACAAGAGTGCCACAGTCGGACGTCTGAGCGACATCACAGAAAGGGCTTATATTTCATTACTCGAAATTCAAGTAGCTCATGAGTTTAAATCATCTCAGGGAAATACTCAGGTACGCAATAATAAAGAGGTTAGTCCATCCACAGGAATAACATTCAACTGGTTACCACTCATGTTTGTTCACCGGGGATTTTCACGGAGACTGACACAGAGACTGACATGGATATGATATGGATATGTTGACCAAGGTCCTTGACCATGGACACAATTTCTCGGAAGGTTTGACTCTGCAGAGTTTGTACTTTTAACCACAGCCAACGGATTTCAGTAGTCACAAAGGACTAGTTCCGTTTACGGTATTTTAGGAGAAACACATCTAACCAGTACACACCCATTCCACATTCCGCTGCCAGGAATCACCCTAGGCAACGTTCAAGAAAAACTTTAAGACGGGGAGGCTACAACCTCGCGTAGCATGGGATCAAATTTATATCGCGCGCTCTAAGGGGTGCCCCCCTCTCGGTCCCAACCGGAAACACCCATGCCCCCTGACCGGATGACTGGCTTTAATCCAGGGCCATGGAACCCTCATCACGGCCCCTCTATTTGGTGTGTACACGGAAAGAGGTTTGCAACTTACTAAACCGTATTCTTTGCAGAAAACATGTGGTAGCATGAAAAGGGGCAGACGGTGATGTGACTCGGTCCACGTTAACGTCGGAGTTTAACGGTTGACATAAGACTGGCATGCTTCAACAATACCACCTCACCACCTTTCATGTCACCACATGATCAGGTTATCTCTTATCCAAGAGATCACATCAATATTCGAAGCATATTGGAAGTTGTCTTGCAGGCAACATAACACTCACTGATGCATACATAAACCTGCTACGCACTAACTATGCAAGCAAACATGCAAAACACTCATCATATCAAAGGTTCAAACGTGCTTGCCTGGTTCAGAGAAGTCGGAGCCTAGCTCGGCGAAGTTCGCGGTTCCGTCACCTCCTCCGGTATCTACGGTATAAAGAAACCGTATACTAACGTGAATACCGTGTGTGTATAAAAATTATTCCAAATTTTTTCCAAATAAATACTATAAAAAATAGACAAAAATACAAGACTGACAAAAAAAGAATCAATCAAAAAGCATCTATTGTTTAAAAGATATAAGGGTTTTAGTCCAAGGACTAATCTGTGATGTAACAGAAAAGACCGAGGGGCTAGTTTGAAAAACCAGAAAACGCTTCGGTAGGAAATACGCCAGCCCAGAAGGAAAACACACTTCACCTGAAGGCGCCTTCAGAAAACGGTTCGGAGAACAGAAAGAGAGGCTGACGGGGGGGTCCCACCCGTCAGGTTCAAACTCCGAACAGAGCTCGCCGGCGCCCGAAGGCTGCGGTGGTCATCGGCGTTGATCCACGGCGAGGTAGGGGGGGTCGGAGGGTACCTACGGGTTCACTGTGTCCTTCCGCGTTGGTGGGTGGTGGACTTGACCGTCGGCGAGCACCACGTCGACGGCGGCCTTATCTCCGGCGGACGGTGGTTCGGGCGAGGATGAAACTCTCCGGTGGGTGCTGCAAACCTCAAATTAGGGCGCGGGTTAGAGAGGTGGATGCACTAGGAGGCTACTGGCATGAGTTGAGAGGTGGGGGTGCACGCACTGGAGCGAATCTTGCCGGATCCCGAAGCGGGTCGAGGCGGCCGGAGTTGGGGAAGAAGACCTCCTCGAGGCCTTCCCAGTGGCTTGGCGTGGTTCTTGTGGGGTGGAGTGATGGTGCGTGGTCGAGATCGAGCTCGGGACCTCATTTTATAGACGATCCGAGGAGGTGGCCGTGAACGGGATAACGCCGGCGAGCAATTACGGCGAGGCAGAGGTCGGGCAGGAGGTTTAGGTGACTTGGCATCATCGTGGTGGTCCACTGTTACCGTTTCTTAGTTAAAACCTTGGTCGGACTTGGGTAATGCTTCGGCCCTCGACGGAACGGCCGTACGGGCACGTCGGCGGCAGGGAGCGCGCTCCGCGCCTTCCAGTTCACG